>NC_087253.1:14235000-14535000 GCF_037042905.1 Lytechinus pictus | reverse complement strand
TTACTGGTCTAACTGGTTTTTCCTTCTGGGAAGGAACATGATTTCTGGGTTTCATTCCAGTACTGAGAAAGAAAGAAAGTGGGTACGACATCGTCAGCCCACCTGATGAATTTTCATGACGATGTGCATAATATAACTCTTTTAATTGCTATACAGTGGCGCACCGTGGGTCACGTCATTGGGGGGGGGGGGGTGGAGGCACCAGCAAATAATTGAGTCTCTTAGGGAGCGCGCTCAGTTGCCAAGTATACTGACCTAATAGAGACATTTTAAGGACATGCAGTGCCATTAACGGATGTGTATCTCACTGATTAAATAATGCGAGCGCGAAGCGCGAGCTGAAAATTTTGATATTCTGACCTAAAAAGGGAGATTATAAGCAATTTTTTTGTAACCATCATACGCACCTGTCTCGCTAAACAAACAATGCGAGCACAAAGCGCGAGCTGAATTTTTGTATATATTGACCCCAAACAGGGACATTTTTTAGGACTATATTTTAGGATTCCATTAAGAGTATAGATATCTCAGCAAAGTCATCCAATGATAGTGCCATCCTTTGCAGATTTTTTCAGAGTTACATCTAAACACATGAAGCACTTTTTGTGAGATCATGATTATCATACGCATCTCGCTAATCAAATACTGCGAGCGCGAGCTGAATTTTTTAAAATTCAAATCAGAAAAAATTGACATTTTAAGGACTGATTTTAGGAATTCATGAAGAGCAGGCATCTCACCAATCAACTAATGCGAACGTTAGCACGGACAGGAAATGTTTCATATTAAGACCTCAAAATAGGGCAATCACTTTAAGTAGTCATGAAAAAGAAGCAAATGTCACTACATAAAACAATAATAACTCGAATTGCGAGGAAATATCTTTGGTGTATATTGATTTAAAAACGGGAGATTTTAGTAGAAAAGGATTATATATCTCGTTAAACAGTCTATGCGAGCACCAGGAACAATGACGACATAGGCCCTGAACAAATAATGTTTCATAAAGTTATGAAAAATGCTTCTTGTGTAATGTAACATAATGATAGCATAATGTACACTAATCTCTTCTTATCCAACTACGTTTCTCTTCCTTTCTTCCTCTTTTTCTCCTTTTTCCCGTTTTTTTTTGCCAGCCGATGGGGGGGGGGGGGGGGGGGGGGGAGGGCACGTGCCCCCATGCCCTCGTAGTTACGCCACTGTTGCTATATTTTACAATTCAGTACCTTTGTTATTTATCATCAGGTTTTGATAGTTTTTTTACCGTTTTGCTCGAGGAAGGTTACTCGTGCTTTATTGAGATATGATTATTTTCAGCGCGTATACAGTGCGTATAAAAAAAAAACCGGGACAGATTTGAAAAGTCTATAAAAATTTTGTTTCAAATTATAATGTCTATATTTTGGTGTTAATAGGTGCTCTACGGTCTTATCTTTCAAATGCTATTGACAAAATTAGTTTCGTTCATGCTTGAGCGAACACGGAATGTTTTTGTCTGGGGTTAAAAAGGAGGCTTGCGCCAAAATGGCCTTAAATTATGAATATGATGATCGGACTTCTTGCTAATTAGCAGATTTCCTCTTAACCTTTTCATTATCTTTGCCATAATTTTCAAATCATGCGGTCAAAATTCATTTTCAGATCTATTTATTTGCTTGAATCGTTCTGTTGTTGTTTCTTTTTAATATGCTCTATGTTAGCTTTGAATATTCCTTCTTTAACATGTTCAAGCTAAAACAATTTAGTTTCAACCGAAGTATGGGAGAGCGTGGATTTTTTTTCAAATCCTTTCATTGTGTGCTACAAAAGTTATGGTGCCTCCTTTTGAATAGTGCCACACAGATGGGCGGGGCTTGGGATGCGCCCCCCCCCTCAATTAAAAAAAATCATGACCAAGAAAAAAAAAGTGGACAGGAAGTGAAAGGAAAGATAGAAAGTAATATATATTTTTTTCTGAATATTATGTCAAAATCTATCACAAAATTTAATATTGTAATAATAAAGTGGGAATATTTGCGTGCTCACTTCGCTCGCTCACAACTTTTAAATACATTTTACCCGATCTGCCATATCTAGCTCCTTCAAAATTGACTCAATACACCATTGTCATTGAAAGACATGAATCCCTTCTTGTGTTTCCTGTCAAGCAATTAAACTTGGTCAAGGAATCAATGACACCTTGAAAAATATATTCATATCTTTCAAAGGTACATAACATAATTTGTTTCACATAATAAAAGGATTTGAATAATCACAAATTTTCCCAATTAATAATGCAAATCTTCTTGCTTGGGTTGACAAAAAATCCTCTTTTCTCAGTTACTTTTGAAGGAAAATCAAAAGGTAAGAGAAGTTCAAATGAAAACACAAAATAATTCAAGTAAATAAATAAATTTGTAAATAAAATTTGACAGCATAATTCGAAAATTGTGGCACAGATAATGAAAAGGTCAAGAGGAAGTCTCCTGATTAGCAAGAAGTCTGATCATCATATTACTCATATTCTGCAATTCTGGCGCAAGCCTCTTTTTGAACCCCCAACAAAAACGTCCCGCGTTCGCTCAAGCATGAACAAATTTATCTTTTTTAATTGCATTTCAAAGATAAGACCTTAGAGCACCAATTTACACTAAACTATAGACATCATAATTTGAAACCAAAATTTTATAGACTTTTCAAATCTGTCCCGTTTTTTGATACGCACTGTATATAGCTAGCCCGGGGGCCAGTCAAATAATGCTGTACACACGCATGGCCAAATTATTTCCATACACTCCCTAAACGAGTCTTTCTCTAGGTGCAAAATAACCCCCTAAACAAGTTTTTCGCGGGTTTTATTTACACATTTTGGCCTCTAAGCAAGTTGTCGCCAGAATATGACCCCGGGGAAAAAGCTTTTGGGAAAAACATACCCTAAACACGTTTGGCTATTGTCTTAAAAAAGCTTTGGAAAAAAGCATATCCTAAATTCGTCTGACCCTGCGATTGACCATATTGACCAGTCTTTCAAAATTACCCCTTAAAAAAGGTGTTTTTGATACCCTTAACGAGTGCACGCGCGGCCCGCGTCCAAAGCTGAAAAAAAGACACCCCTATATATCATGTATATCGATAAAATTTTACAATAATTATGAACGACCTTGTCATCGGCCTGTCATTCTCGGCAAAACTGATATTGTTGCTTATCCACGAGCCCATTTTGCGTGATATTTGAATCTCGGAATCCTTTTCCGGAAACGCTCAAAATGAATGATAAAAAAACTTGTTGGGCGATTCCATACCTGTCGTCAGGTACAGGATATTTTGACAACAATTTCTAGTTTCCTAGCCGAATGCTTGGGCAATAAATTTTTTTTTTTCAATGATAAAGCTATAGTGGGTAGTCATGTGAAAAACTAATAACCAACACAGACAAAATTGATTATGGGTAAATTATAGGTGAAAATGTTGTGTGTCGTACGGGACGCAGAAATGTCCCGTACGACACGCAACATTTTAAGCTCGAATTCACCTATGGACAACATAATTTTGTTGGTTGTCAGTTTTTTGCATGTCTACCCAGTAGTACTTTGATATTACCACAAAGCAATTTGAATTTCTTCGTTTGTTTGGACAGCAGGTTAAAAAATGTTGAGAAAATGGCTGATTTTTCTGGCATGGAATCGCCCTGTTGAATGTTTTTTTTCTTTACCATTTTACCATTTTACAAAGAGTATCCAGGCGAAGACCCTGGAAGGCCTGAAGTCTGGATCAACAGAAAGTTTGGACACTCTGCTACTCCTTTGTGAATTGAGCAATCTGCGTGATGAAACGTGTGTCCTATTCTTCACCGAAGCGGGGTTCGACGAAATCTTTATCAAATTCATCGAAGGCGTCTTATTTTCAGCCAAATATATCAATGATCAGGTAAGATCTACCCTTCAATAAATAGTTAAAATAGGGCTGATAATGAAAAATCTCGTGGAAATTTTTTTCTCCATTTTTGTCGGTCGGACCCCTATATACCACTACCTTTGCTATTTTGATAATCCCTTTTCGGAGTATGAACCCATTTTCCCGAGAAAAGTATATACTCCTGAAGAAGACGGAGGAGCGTCGAAAATTCGAGTGAAGAATAAAAACTTTATTGGCAATGAAAGCATTATCTTCAGCATTATTTTGTGTTATATATATAACCAAAAGCTGTTGTACATGTATAACTTTACACATTTGTATTTCTTCTCCCATACGTGTACTCTATCGAAGCAATAGCTTTGATCCAGCTGAGGCATGGCGGCTTGTCATTGTTCAAAAACCACCTTCACCCGACAAAGGAAATTATAACAGTGTCGAAAATCTGTCTATCTGACGGTTAATCGGATCGGGGTCGCCCTAGCCACTAACCCGTCTCTGTGGTCCAGTGGTTAAGTGGTTCAAAGCTGGGGGCCCGAGTTCGATTCCCGGCAGAGACATTTTTCGGCATCACCAATTTTTCCAAAGGGTAGTTAGCTCTGGGGAACCTTGATTTAAGCTACGCCTACCTTTGTTCTCTTCATCCATTTCTTTACAATATATATATATATATATATATATATATATATATATATATATATATATATATATATTAATATATTATGTTGACATAACGATATTCAACATGGCAATTGAGATAAAGTATCTCACCTTCTCGACACTCTAGTATAGATGTACTTTAAAGCTGCCAAATTAAGAGATGAAATTGGGTAATGTGGACACAAATTTATTTATCTTTGTTGTGTCTACAGCTCGAACATCCGGGTTTATACATTGGTTTCAACCTCCTCATCGACGCGGCCCAACGCTTCACGGAGAATGGCGTGGAACTCTGCCGTAAAATGGGCAAGGTTGCCGTTCCGCTCCTCCTCGAACTCATACGCGATTCATTCTTTGAAGTCGAGGCTCTCAATCGCGATGACGAGGAACTGAAGTGGATGTCGAGAAGGGAACTGCTTAAGAAGATCTTCACTTTGTTTTACAATTGCATCAGGTAGGACTATACTACTAAATTTATATCGGCCTCTACGGATCGAACGCTTCATAATGGGTGATTTTAAGTCCGGTGTTGGCGTTGGTGTTGGTGTTGAAATTTGGATTGCTTCCCCTAGCTCCAAAACTTATTCAGAGTTTGTAAAACTGATCCAGATCACATTATTGACATCTCAACAACTAGTGGGTGACTTTTCGGAACCATCTTCATTCTATGTTGGATGTTATGATCGTGTGAATCAAAATTGACCTAACACCAATACCAAAAGGTCAACACTGAACTTGAAATCACCCAATTTAGCAATCACTTTACAGACGCTTTCTCTAACGCAGGGAATCTTTTGTCAAAAGACCTTCATAACAAAGCAGCCTTTGTCAAAAATCGCTTACACAAAACAACAGTGTCGTCCTGGACTCTGGACAAACAACATAATATTTGCCCTCTTTTGTTCGGTCCGAATCTTAAGACGATGTGCTTTCCGGTCCACCAACTTTCGACAATGACCGCTAATCTGTATTTTGACGAGCATCTTGGATAGATTGTGAAAGTTGCAGAAAGCGTATGCGAGTTGGACACTAAAATACGCTAATGACTTTCGACGATCCTTGGTATCTGTGTTGTACATTACCATGATAACAGGGCTCAGCATCAACCAATCAAAATCAAGGTTTCCATGGGAGGAACAAAAAAATGGCAAAGGTATCAGAATCATTAGTAAGACGTGTCCCAGGAATCTGGGAATTTACCCCACAGATGGGGCAAGTTGAGCCATTTGACATCGTTTTTTTTAAAGGTCACAATGACTTTCAGTGTGGGGGTAGAAAGTTATTATATAGGGGTATATAGGTGAAAAATACTCCCCATGAATTAGATTTAAAGGCAATTAAGGTACTTACTACTACAGTATCAGTAGTCATATCAATTCCAACATCCAAAATGCAAAAAAGTGTCACAACTTACCCCGCCTTCCCCGGTGACCTGGTAGAGTGTTTGGCAAAGTTGCTCTTAAATTAAGATCGACTTTACGAACGAATGGTGATACTTTTGTAAGAGCTAAATCAAAAACTCGGTGCACGCCACGTACACATGTCAGGATCACCAGTTCGTGAATTAAGGGGCGTTCAAATGGCACTTTTTCCAAAACCGTGTACAAAAACGTAAAAATGACCATCTGATTATGATTTTGGCATGGTCAACCCCCCCCACTTTCAAAACCGTTCCGCGGCCCCTGCATTTTATTCATTTTCATGAAATTCAGAATTTTTTTCACAATATACTGGATGAATCCCCCGAAATTGTTGGCTAGTACGCTTATGGCTATATTGTCATGTTATACGACATGTCGGTTTTTTTTAGACCGTCCTTTGTCTTTTTCTGCCAGGTCTTTTCTGTGACACCAATATATATTCTTGAAAAAAATGTTAAGATCCTCGTTGAATTTGAAAGACTTTGACGAATAACTTGTTGGGACTCAAATTTTTGACAAATTTTCGTCCTTTTGGTTTAAATGATTACGTTAGTCTACATTATTTATGAAACTTCTTTTTTCATTCTTTTGGAATATTTTTTTTTCATTTTCATTTTTCAGAAACCATCCAGACAACAGACGTGTTTTTCGCATGAGCATGGCTTCGGCGTTTTTCGAACCATTCCTGAATTGCCGATTCTATATCTTACGAGCAAAGGTTTGAATATTTCTTCCATCCATTCATTTTATTAAACTCTTCATTTATTTAATGATCTATTGATCTATTCAGTTATGTAATAAATTATTTTGTTCAAGCTTTCAAATATTTCAAAGTTAAGCATAACGTAAAAATAATGGAGTCGAACATGAGATTTATTGGGAAATTATAGAAATGACAAAGGTCTCGATGCGCGTTAGGAATAAGAAAGGAGAAAAGATGAATGAAAGCCGCTGGTAAAGCTTTGATAATATTATTTTCAGTGAAATAAATATGTTTTCAATGCAGATTTAAATTGACCAATTATATTTGCCTTAAATTGTGTGGGATACTATTCCCCCGTTTGCCATAAAACTTTGTCTTAACATAAAATCCTTATGAAGTGATCTAAGATTTCGAATACGTTCATATTTTATACAAATAACTTAGACAGATAAAATATATGGCCTGGTCACACCGCCAGAACTTTGCTGCAGCGTTCCTGGAGCGGTGAAAAAATATCATCACCGCTAGTTACCATTCACCACCGTTTAACAGAAGTTGATCCCCGTTAAGGCAACGCCGTATACGCTCGGCCACCTTTGATGGTCCTACCTACCGCTCCAAAAGTTTTGAGCTGCACAAAATATTGCGAGCGGTGAGGAGCGGGCAATTTTCTGCTCCGGCAAAGTTCAACACCGGTCCAACAACGCC
The DNA here is from genome assembly GCF_037042905.1 of Lytechinus pictus. Lineage (NCBI taxonomy): Eukaryota > Metazoa > Echinodermata > Echinoidea > Temnopleuroida > Toxopneustidae > Lytechinus > Lytechinus pictus. Next base: position 14,527,617 of record NC_087253.1, on the reverse strand, counting down.
CAATCAAAGTTTGGCACCGCTAGACGCAAGTTCGTGGACGCTTGGGTCCGCTATAGGCCAACGCAGAAATCTTGAACGCTGGACCACCGCTACTTCGCCAGCTTTGCCCGGGCGGTGATTAAGCGTTGCACAAACTTTGGTGGAGCGGTTGTAAGCGTTTTACGAGCGGACACGGGATTGCTTGAACGGTGTCGGGCGTTGGAGTAGCGATACATTTCGGTTATGAACTTTGGTTTGGCGTTGGTATGGAGGTGTCAGAGCGGGACCAGACTTTGGCTATTAATACGGGGAGAAATGAACCAGGTGCCTATTTGGAATATATTAGAACTTCTATCAAAGAGATCCGTACAGCTCCGTAGTCAACCAACTTTAAACCCCCACCGAGCCAACGCCGGCATGCGCAGAACGCCACTATATCAATGCTCGCGTCACCGCTAGACCAACGTTCGCTACCGCTCGGTACTGTTAAACCAATTAACGCAAAAGCAACGCCGGGTTCAGCGGTGCACTGTTAAGGCAACGCACGTGTTTTCGATTTCCCCCCATTTTGTGCGCGGTGACGAGTGTTGTCGAAATTCGGTCCCCTCTTCCCACCGTTCAAGGAACGCTCCAACGAAGTTCGGGCGATGTGACCGGGCCTTGAGATGGAGCCATTTGAAAGGATTCATTGTAGGCCCGGTCAGCCAGGGTGACGTGATGATGGTGATGTGACCAATTCATTTGAAGAATCCAATTACCTAAATACGCATTCTGCAAAAAACAGGCATTGGGCATTTTTCTGCTTATATTATTAAAGCAACTTCCTCAGGGTGAACTTTCCCTTTGAACCATTGTTGTTTGATACTTCCCTTTTCCTTATTCTGTTTGATCAGGCACTTTTCATACTGGCCTACATCGTGACCGAGGAGGAGAACGCCGATCTCAACACGGAGACCCTCAACATCGAGTTCATCGTCAAGGTCCTTCGTAGGACTCTGGAGGAACCGTCGCACTACTCTGCTCACTACAACTTTTACGCCGTAGAGGTCGTAGAGGCTGTGCAGAGAGTAGCCGCGAACGACAGTAATAAGGTGATGACGATGATGCCAAAAGTATGGTGGCCCTGAAGGGACATCGCAAATAGACAAAATCGCGAATATTTACGACGAAATTGGCGACGAAATTCACGACGTCACCAATTTCGTCGTGAATTTCGTTGTCAATTTGAATATTCACGACGAAATTGGCGACGAAATTCACGACATCGTGAATTTCGTCGCCAATTTCGTCGCGAGTTATTCACGACGAAATTCACGACGTCGTGAATTTCGTCGCCAATTTCGTCGTGAATTTGTTTTGTGGACATCGTTCTGTCGTTTAATTGTTTATTTTCAATTGGTCTTATGCCAACTCGTCTGCTATCATTTTGGTCTACCATTTTCGTCCACTATCCACATGGTCCAACTGCCATTTTGTCTAATAACCAAGTTGGTCCAATTGCCATTTATTCCATATGCCATTTGGTCTAATTGAACTAAGTGTTAATTGGGCGAAATTAAGGAAAATAAAATTGATATTAGACCAACTAGTTATGAGACGAAATGGTCATAGACGAACTGGTGATTAGACGAAGTGATGACTGGACCAAATGGTTATTGGACCATATGGTTGTTAGGCGAAAAGTTAATGGACAGAATTGCATTAGACTAAATGAATGTAGATCGACCATGCAGTGGATGAATTAACAGCAGACGAATTGGTTTGAACCCGCATAAAAACAATTACATAGGGATATCACACAGCACAAGAAAGGATCACCAATCGTGCGTAAAGTCATTCGTATCTTACGAATAGCTTTATGAAACACCCACCAGTTGTAGATAAATGCAGGAATGCAACAACGAATGGATGAATGAATATACAGATAAGAAATATTCAAATAGTTGGCGAAATTACAACAAAAACAACAACAACTGATGTTGATACGTCCTAATGTTGCCACAATTTTAGCTGCTGCCGCTGCTACTACTACTAAATACTAAAATTACTACTACTACTACTACTACTACTACTACTACTACTACTACTACTACTACTACTACTATACTACTACTACTACTACTACTACTACTACCACTATTACTACTACTACTACTACTACTACTACTACTACTACTACTACTACTACCACCACTACTTCTACTACTATACTACTACTACTACTACTACTACTACTACTACTACTACTACTACTACTACTACTACTACTACTATTACTACTACTACTACTACTACTACTACTACTACGACTACTACGACTACTACGACTACTACTATTACTACTACTACTACTACTACTACTACTACTACTATTACTACTACTACTACTACTACTACTACTACTACTACTACTACTATACTACTACTACTACTACTACTACTACTACTACTACTACTACTACTACTACTACCACCACTACTTCTACTACTATACTACTACTACTACTACTACTACTACTACTACTACTACTACTACTACTACTACTACGACTACTACGACTACTACTATTACTACTACTACTACTACTACTACTACTACTACTACTACTACCACTACTTCTTCTACTACTATACTACTACTACTACTACCACCACTACTTCTACTACTATACTACTACTACTACTACTACTACTACTACTACTACTACTACTACTACTACTATTACTACTACTACCACCACCACCACCACCACAGTTACTACTATACTACCATATTACTACTCCACTAAACTAAGATATCGTGATAAGAATTGAGAATATGTATACTTTCTCTCGAATTTCAGGATAAATTCATCGAAGCTGGAGTCCTTCCACATCTTGTGGCATTGATGAATGAGAAGAATTCTCGAGAAGAACGGAACACCGCCCTCAACGCCGTATGGGTTCTTTCTTTCTCTTCAAAGAACAAAGACGCCATTTTGAATGAGGAAAGCTGCATCGACAGTAAGTTTGCCTTTTTATGGTAAAACGGTGTTTTCGTACCGCGACGCAGAACGCATTTAAGGACACAGTAAATATATTGAAAATGTCTGTCAATTGACAATAAATAGCTGAGAGGCCTTTGTCGAAAATTTGTGAACAGGAACATCAGTTTCGTCCTAAGTTTCCGAGCTGATGAAAAATTACAGATATGTCGTTTGTGTAGACTTCAGGGCGAAACTGCCGTTTTGATTCATCAATTTTCGACAAAGACCTCTTGGTTGTGCTTTGTCATAAAGATTGACATTAGATTTTCTAAGTTTTTGAATGCGCTCTGCGTCACGGGCAAAATTCCAAACATACAAATCTGTATTAGACGTAGTACATGTTTAGATTTCCACCTCACAAAAAAGCTAGGAGACCAACAAACATCAGGGTTCGCGATGATATTTAACAATCAATACACAGGCCTTGGCTTGCATTCCATGATAAATAAGGGGAAATATTATACCAATCAGATTTTACTCTGATGGTTTATGTAATAATCAACGTGCGTCCCTATGTCAGTGCATACATTATCCTTCGTTCAGGTTTAAGCACTCTTAAAGATAGAAACTGCTACAAAACAGCAAAATCTCTCTTTGACCTAAATGCATTTTGTTCCAATTATTTTCATTTTTTTTCAGACATAAAAGCTTGCATGGGAATTGATGACTTCACCCGAATCTGTCAGGCAATCTTATGGAATCTACACGATCAAGCCATTCCTAACACAGAAAAGGTACATAGAGTGAAATGAACATCCAGCTGATGGGGTACGTGGAGGGGGGGGGGGGGGGCTAATACGGTGTCCAGTTTCAACATATAGGATTGGATCGATAAATCAAACATAATTATTTAAAATGCAATTTTCATTTGAGAAATTATTAATGGAAACGACCGTTTTATCAAACTTCATCTTGAGAGTATAAATCTATTGAAATGGCATCCATTCTTAGTCCATACATTTTTTTCCGGGAGACTTCTCTATTTCTGAGTAGTTCGTGTTTTAAAACCATGCTGAAGTAGTACAGAAGGTGCAATGAAATCCCTCTTTTCTAATTTTGGCACGCATTCCATTTGTTATGCAATCCAAATAAGACGGGAGACAAAGATGATAAACCGGAAGTGAAAGTTGCTGATGACGGTGCCTCCGCTGACCCGGAAATAGAGCGCAAGATAGCCAAGAAGCAATCACCCCACGTGATGCTCAGCTACCAATGGGATGTCCAGAAACAGATACTCAAGGTCAAAGACGTTCTGAGTGCTCTTGGATTCAATGTCTGGTTGGATGTGGAAAGAATGGGTAAATGATTGCTATCGTGATAAAGCCTACTATATTTCCTGTTAAAAAGGGAAATTAAGTAATATCCTTTCATAATTATGTAAGCCTTTAACTCTAAATTCTGATGTATTTGTGTACTTTTACATATTGTTTTTCTTCTCTCTATCCACCTTTTCATCTTTTTGTTTCTAATCTTCTTTACCTCCCAATATTTGTCATTCCTTTTGCTATTTCTCTTCATTGGATAACCGGAATCCAGTTTCATAAAGGCTAATGGTTTCAAATTTACTATCAGCCAATCAGATTAAAGGATTTTAGTAGCTTTTAACTATTGTTGCGAATTTGTTATTTTACAAAGTTTTTATTAAGAAACTGACCCCAGAAGAATTCTACCTCATAAGCTGCAGTGTACCACAACCATTCCATTTTCCAAAATATCTTGTAATCCTTTCGAATTCATAATATTTCTGTATCTTATCTATTTATTTGAACATTAATTAGAATTGATTCTACCATTATGTTATTCATTACTTCATTGTGTGCCATTGAATGGGCAATCAGATAATCGGCACCTCATAAATGCATGATGATATTATTATTATTATTATTATTATTATTATTACTGTTTATTAGGGAGTTTTTTAGTCGTAGACGCCTTCTGGAACGCAGATAATCTATTGTCAAAACCTCTTCATGGCAAAGCAGGCTTTGTCGAAAATCGGTAAATCAAAACTACAGTGTCGTTCTAGACTATGGAAAAACGACATATTCGCAATTTTTCGTTCGGTCAGAATCGTAAAAAAGACTGCTGTCAAGGTTCACCAATTTTTTACAAAGACCTCTCAGATGTCCACTGTGATATGACTTGCAATTTCAATAGCTTTACCACGTTGCAGAATACGTCCCCGTTGAAAAATGCAAAAACAACCTATTACGACTATAGTACAACTAATGCCATTTTTTTGCGTGCCGTTTACCTCCAGGAGGTTCAACTTTAGAAGCAATGGCGAATGCAGTGGAAGAGGCCTGTGTCGTCATCATCTGCTTTTCAGAGAAGTACAAGGATAGCCCAGCTTGTCGAACAGGTGCGCCTTTCATTGGTTTATTTCAGGTTCTTAGGTTGTTTTTTTTCTGAAGTGTCCTAAAATTGCATGTCACCTTCCCAATCCGTTTCTGGATTATATGTATGTGCCCTAAAAGCAGTCATGATGAAATCAGATATGGAAATATCTGTATTATTTTTAAACAATAAATCGTTAAGCTTCGTTTGCCTGAACATTATACAATATAATCTTAGTCTGTAGTTCTCTGATATATAATCACTTAAAGGAAAATGAAACCCTTGAAACCAGCTGAATTCATATCAAAGAGAAAAATCAAAGAAACATATTGTTGAAAGTTTGAGGAAGATTGAATGAATAATAAGAAAGTTATGAGCATTTGAATATTGAGATCACTAATGCCATGTAGTTCCTCCCATTGGCAATGCGACCAAGATCTGTGATGTCACACACGTACAACTCCCTCATTACTTTAGTACTTATTTCACTTATATTCTCACTTTTATAGAGTCTATCACAAGGTGAGGTGTTCTCTTTATGAGAGGACAAGTACAGAGGTTTCACAACATGATATCATTGATGAAAGGTTTGTCATATGATTAGAATGAGCAAAAAGAGATGTTTTGGGGTATATTTTCAGTGTCCAAAAGGGGAGAGTTGTTCATCTGTGACATCATAGATCTTGGTCGCATTGCCAATAGGAGGATCTCCATAGCATTAGTGATCTCGACATTCAAATGCTCATAACTCCTCTATTGCTAGTCCTATTTTACTCAAACTTTTGTTGATCTTATTCTTTGATTTTTCTGCTTTCACAAAAGCTAACTTGCTCCAAGAGTTTCATTCTCCTTTAACTTGTAAGATACTCAGATAGTAAGATACTCGAAAGGCCCATTTGAAAGAAGAACATTAAGAAAAGAAAAGACATATGAAAAAAAAGAGAACTGAGGCAAGAAGAGGAAACAGAAAACGTGAGAATAATCAGTTCCTTGATATTGATCACGTGGGGTGTGTTTCTGTGTGGGTGTGTGCTTTTATATACATCTTAGATTATTATGAGTGTGTGGGGGTATGTGTGTGTTATTGAGAGATTGTGGAAAACGGGGAAAAGTTACAAGGAAGCAAATAAAATGTGTATAATCACATTCTTGTGCATGGGGGTGCGTGTATGTGTGCATCTCCGATTTGTATTAGGTATAGGGTGTGTGGGTGTGTGTTATCAAGAGTTGGAAATTAGGGGAAAACCTACGAGGAAGCAAATAAGCATGTGTATTAGTCTAGATTCTAGACGTCGGTGTACTTGTTATTTCTCTCCCCTTGCTTCATTCTCCCCTGCGCGCCATCCCCAGTGATCGCGCTCTTTCACGCCCCTCAGGAAAATCGTGGGGCTGTTTTCATTTCGGGCGTAGAGGTCGAGGATTGTGTTATTGATCAACTGAAAAGCAGAACAGTCCTGGTGGGTGTTTCATAAAGCTGTTAATAAGATAAGAATGACTTTACACACGACTGGTGATCCTTTCTTGTGATAAATGATATCCCTGTATAATTGATATATGACCTAAGAACATGTTCCAGTCGTGCGTAAAGTTGTGCGTAACTTTACGAACAGTTTTATGAAACACCCCCCTGGCAAAGGACTACATGTGTATCTGATAAGGGTCATTGGAAGTAAAACTGCGAGTGTGTGTGCGTGTTTGCGTGCACTTTCGATATGTTGTGGGTGTGTGTGTGCGCGTGAATGAGTGTCCCATTGTTTAAATTAGTGTTTGTGCATAAGAGAGTGACTAGGGTTTATAGGTCGAAGCTTGTGTGTGTGGATATGAGAGGGGTGTGGGATAGGTGCATGCGTGTTAATAGGGTGTATGAGAGGATCGGGTGTGAAAAAGGGGGTGGGGGTAGGGTGTGCGCGCACGCGATTGTATCCCATAATCTAATTATAATGCTGTGTGTAATTCTTGTATATACTAACGGTTAGGCCTATTTCACTCCCTCGCCAGATAAGGACTCGCAATATAAGGCTTACTTTTACTGATTTTCTATTCTTTTATGTAAAAAAATGTAGAAATTTGTGAAATGGAAATAAATAAATGTTAATATGAAATGAAATGCAATGAAACTTGTCTTATTTCCAGCATGGATTCCTGTACCCAGTTTGGAATAGGGACCAACTTATCAGAGTGAGACATTCATAGAGGCTCACGATCCGGCCACCTCGATCGGGGCAGAAACTGACTTGCAGAAGACAAACCTGCTTTGATCTGTGGGTCTGTGCTATACACTTGCGCATTGTGTGACCAAAGGAAACTATTATAAATACTGTACTGTAACTTATATCTTCTAAACTAAACAGAGGCAGAATACACGTACAAACTACGCAAGCCGATCATTCCTCTAAAAATGCAAACCGGCTACGATCCAAACGGCTGGCTGGGCGCCATGTTGGGAAACAAGTTTTACGTCCAGATGAGCACATTGGAACTGGTGCAGGACAATATGGGACTTCTTGTCCGAGAACTGGCCGACAGAGGGCGCACTCTATCTACAGAGGATCAGAGCGTAGATGACAATGAGTACATTCCATCTGGTCTTCCAAAGCTTGCTCGACCAATGTCGCCTCCATACTTAGTCCCTGAGAGTGAGTATCCTCACATCATTCTATAGTCTAGTTCCAGACTTTTCTAGTCAAATTTTATTCATTTCATAATCTGATAAAAAAAGTACAATATAAAATCATTAAGAATTAGATTCATAATACTCTTTCTTAAAGTTTCTTCTAGAATAATCTTGGAGTAAAGGCTTTCGGGGAGTACATGGTTTCCGAAGCGCGTGTTCATTAGGCTTGGTATAAATTTGTATGACAATTTTCCTTTATTCATCATTATCTATTCATTCATTTATACATTCTTTACTGTTATCATCATTTTATTTATTTCTTAACTTTTGTTTTGAAGGAGGCAACATTAAAACCCAAAGCCCTGTATAGAAACACGCCCCACAAAATAGGGTCCTTCATGGTCAGTGGTTTTTGGTGCAAAAGAAAAACTAGCAAATTTTGGAGGTGTTCCGCAAGGCACGGAGCACGGTCCAGTATTATTCTTCCTCGGTCAACGATGCCTATGTATAATGATTGTCCATGTTGATGAATGACACACCTTGATTGCTAGGGACCGGAATCAGCCATCCGAGATGGAGATAGATTTTATTAAATTTGTTGCCATGGGAATACATCAATAAAGACATTTTAATCTACCATCTTTCCGCAGATCGTACCCTACCGCCCCCTACTCCCCCGATCTTCCCCCAGAGGCAGAGGGTGGAACGAATCGTGACTCACCAGGACTCTAATCCATATCGCGTATACAGTCCGCCTCCGACAACAGTAATCATGACCCCGCCAATTCGCCGAGATGGTAATTTGTATGAAACATTAAAGGGAATCAGGGGAGTGTTTCATCAACTATTTCATCAGACAAGTTGTCAGATTTGACAACTTTCCTTGATCTTGATTGGCTGAGGAGCACTGTTACTATGGTAACTGTCAGATAAAACAGGAATTGTCGGATAAAGATTCCAATTCCTTTGATGAAACGCTCCTCAGGATTCAATATGCTCAACAGATTTATTTCCAATTCGTCTAATGCCAATCGCCCAATTGCCAACTCGTCTACTTTCATTTCGTCTAATGCAATTCTAATAGCCAGTTGGTCCAATAGCCATTTAGTCCATATACCATGTGGTCTAATCAAACTAAAGTGTTAACTGTGCAAAATGAATTCAAAGAAAATGGGTATTAGACCGACTGGTTATTAGACGAAATGGTAATAGACGAACTGGTAATTAGACGAAGTGATAATTGGATCAAATAGTTATTGGACCAAATTGTTGCTAGACGAAATGTTGATGGACGGAATGGCATTAGACTAAATGAAGGTAAACCATGTGATGAGTGGACGAATTGGCAATTTACCGCTCAACATATTGGGTCGTCGATCCTTTATTATTCGTATTCCGTTCATATGCGGTAATCTCAGGAACGTGTGAGTGCGAGGGGTGGGGGAGGTGAGGGGGATGTGGGTACGGGAGGGGAAGGAGGGGGGGGGGGGGTTCAGAGAAAGCGTGCCTCCCTCGATATCTTTCCCGAGAGGAGGTGAATCGATCCCGTCGATTAAGAAGCTTCAAACTTTATATTTTTCTCTTACCTATAAGCAAATTTTCCGCTTTTAAACAGACATTTACATGTTTTATGACCCGCATCCACTAGCGTACCTACGGGGGGGGGGGGGGGGGGGGCAGAGGGGGCAGTCTGCCCCCCCTGACGAGCCACAACCATGCAAAGGACGTATCCCTGCCCCCCCTGACGAGCTTGAAGACCCCCTTTTTTTTTTGGCGGACGGTTATGCACCCCCTGTGAAAAATCCCAGGTACGCCACTGCCCGCATCTATAACTCACACCCCACCTCCGAATTCAACAAGAAGTAATTTTTAAACAGACATTCTCCTGAGGACGACAAGAACACACTTGTCGAAACGTCGAGATTGGGTGGTCCTTTTCAGGACCAACATATGCCCAAGAAAGATACATGGTGTACCGTGAAACCTACTACACTAAGAAGTAATTTGCTGACAATAAACATACTTACTTAAAGGACAAGTCCATCCCAACGAAAAGTTGATTTGAATGAAAAGAGAAACATCCAACATGCACAACACTGAAAAATTCATCAAAATCGGATGTAAAATAAGAAAGTTATGATATTTAAAGTTTCGCTTAATTTCACAAAACAGTTATATGCACATTCTGGTCGGTATGCAAATGAGGGGACCGATGACATCACCCACTCACAATTTCTTTTGTATTATGTTATATGAAATATTCAAATTTTCTCCCCATTGTCAAATGAATGAACTATTAATTCCTCCTTGAATATGTGTAATTAGCATTGTTTAATACTATAATGTTTCAGTCAAGTTGGTCCCTATGGTCAAATCTGTAAAAAATGAAATATTGTATAATTCGAACAATAAAAAAACAAAAGAAATAGTGAGTGACGGACATCATCGTCTGTCTCATTTGCATGTCACTGAGTTGTGTATATCACTGTTTTGTGAAAAATAAGCGAAACTTTAAAATGCCATAAATTTCTTTTTTACATCCGATTTTTATGAAATTTCCAGTGTTATGCTAGTTTGATTTTCTCTATTTATTAAAATCAACATTTTTCTTGGGTGGACTTGACCTTTAATTTGACTTCAACGTGAGTTTTATGTATTAAGGAATTCACACGGTCTGAAAATAAAGAGTTTTTGCAACCCCAACGGGAATGGATTCAAGAACACAGTTAATGTATTGGAAATGTCTGTCAAAATGGAGCTACATTTATAGGAGGTCTTTGTCGAAAATTGGTTTACAGGAACAGCAGTTTTATCCTATAAGTTTCGGGGCTGACGAAAAATCGAAAATTTGTAGTTTTTCCAGAGACCATGACGAAAATGTTGTTTTCATTCACCAATTTTCGACAAAGACTTCTTGGTCACGAAGGGCATTTGACAATAGATTTTCAATAATGATTATAATAATAATAATAATAATGATGATAATAATGCAACAGTTATAGGCATTTAATACAATGTTTCTAAGCGGTGCATACTATTACCCCTGCTTAAGCACGGCCATGCTTATCAGACGCTCGAGCATTTAAGGAATTTCAACCTACCCGGTACGCATTTACTACACCTGGGTGGCGAGTGGCAAATGTAGTTAAACGGCTTGCCGAATGACGCAAGTGCTGCGGTGTGATTCGAACCCGGGAGATGTGGTTCAAAAGTCCGGATCCACTGAGTCACGACACCTCTACCTTGTTCTTGAATCCGTCAAGCGTCACTCACTAATATAATGAAGATGAAGATGATCCCGGAAACTCGTTCAGTACTTCGATCCTAATGTAATCGCGATTTCAAGTTCAGTGTTGACATTTTGGTGTTGGTTTAAGGCCAGGTTTTACACGATTAGGCCTATAACACCAAACATAAAATGAAGATGGTCCCGGAAAGTCACTCACTAGTTATTGAGATGTCAATAATGTGATCTGGATCAGTTTTACAAAATTTGAACTTAGTTTTGGAGCTATATAGGGGAAGCAATCCAAATTCCAACACCAACACCAAGGCCAACACCGGACTTGAAATCACCCAAATGTTCTTCCCCCACTCCTAATACCTCGGTCACATTTGCTCTACGGTGGTCGTTCGGCAAGTCGAAAACAGCCGTTTTAACACGGTTTGGTACCATGTACATATAGGTTGTTTGAATGATAATAATGAATAAAACGGCTGTTTTCGACTCGCCGTAGAGCAAATGTGACCGAGGTATTACGTAGAATCGCGTCCAGGGCTCCGTAACACAAATGTTTGCAATCAATCGCTAAATACCAATGACCCATCAAGATTATCGTTGCATGCGCACTCTGTTTAAATTACTGACCGGGAGCCAATGAGTGCGGTTCTTTCATATTTGCAATTCATCCCAAACCTTTGTGTTACGGAGCCCAGGGCCACCGAACACAAAGGTTAGCGAATAATCGCTAATTTGAATGGACGAATCTGATTGGTTCCCAGTCAGTCTACTGAGCAAAACGAGCATGCAACGACGATATCGATAGGCCATTTCATTTTGCGATTGATCGCTAACCTTTGTGTTACGGGTCCCAGGTCTATCGTTCAAACTTCTTCATTTAAACTTGCATTCGTTGTCTCCAATTTCTAGGGGCTGTCTGTCTGCAACTCGTGCAGAGATGGAATTCACAAGAGGTTGTGGCATGGCTAGGTCACAACAACTTCAACCACCTTAGTAACTGGCTGCAAGGGTACACCGGGGAAGACTTGGTGGGACTAAAGAAGATATCCATACAGGCTCCAGAGTTCTTCTTTGGCAAACTGGAACGGGAATTCGGCTTTAAGTCATTATTGGATATGATACGTTTCAAGAAAATGCTCGATGATATAGTTTAGTGACATAGACATTGAAACAAACGCTTAATGAAAAAGAGCTAACCTACACACATCAATTCGCTTTTCGCCTCCCATAATATTAAAGGGGAATGAAACCTTTGGAATAAGTAGGCTCGTGTCGAAACAGAAAAATCAAAGAAACAGATCAACGAAAGTTTGATAAAAATCGGACAAACTATGAGAAAGTTATGAGCATTTGAATATTGCAATCACTAAGTATATGGAGATCCTCCCATTGGCAATGCGACAAGGATGTGTGATGTCATGTGAACAACTTTCCCTTTGATGGACTATAAAATACCCCCAAAATTACTCTTTTTGCTCTTTCTTATGGTGATCCAAACTCTTTATCCATGATGTATTCTTTAAAAATCTGTATTACACGCCCTCCAATAGAAAGAACACATGATCTACTGATAGATGTGATAAAACAGGCAATTTAAGTGAAATATATAATAAAGTAATGGGGAGAGTTGTTCACAAGTGACATCACACATCTTTGTCGCATTGCCAATATGAGGATCTCCATAGCATTAGTGATAGCAATATTCAAATGCTCATAACATTCTCATTATTTGTCTGATTTTTCTCAAACTTTCGTTGACCTGTTTCTTTGATTTTTCTGTTTTCACACAAGCTATCTTGTTCTAAAGGTTTCATTCTCCTTTAATAATAATCACACTCCTCTCGATCAGAGTGAGATGAGGAACCAGTCATTGCGGAGTGGGATTTACATCTTGAGAGTGCATTACAACGTGCACTATAGCTCCTTCTGGAGTGAGCAAAATGTTATTTTATGTATATGTATTCCGCAATTGCATTCTTTAACTGGGATAACCCCTTTCAAGCTCCTTGCAGCTTTTTGTTTTTTTTCCCATATTCCTCTTACAACATAAGTTTTATCACTTCAAATTCATATACATATTCACTATATTATTGATTCAATTATTATGTTCTTATTGTTTGAATGTACATATTTTGTATTGTTTTTATCATGAGAAGTAAAATCAATCAATCAATCAATCAATCAATCAATCAAACAATCAACAATGTATATTTTTTTAAAGCCATTTTAATTAAAAAAGAGGTATTTATAAATCAAATCTCAAAAGATTTAATCCTACACTGTAAAAAATGAAGTGCTAATTTACCACTTACAGTGCTTGTATAGTGACTGCACTATATGAGTGCTGATTTTTCTAGTTCAAATTTAAACTAGAAAAATCAGCACTCGTAGTGCAGTCACTATACAAGCACTGTTACTGCTGAATTAGCACTTTATCCTTTACAGTGTATATTCTCCAAGACGACTGGCCCCTTGTCTCAATCCGACAGGAGTGTGATTCGGCATCATTTGGGACCAGATTAGCTCTTTTGAATTTATAAAATAAGAGAAAGAAGAGTTTGCACTTTTATTGTTTATGTAACGTGTGTAAACCATTGTAGAATGAATCACAAGCTGGGAACAACTATCCACTCAGCGTGTTAATTCATCCATTCAATCACGCATGTCAAATGTTGAAAATGAAATAAAGTAAATTGAATTGAATCGAAATGTTTTGAAGGAAACTTTTGTAGAGTGATTCATTTAAACTGTTCATGCATCGTATCAAAACCTAAACCTTTGTGAATGAGGAATACACTTTGTCATGTTACAATTAGTCATCAATCCTGAAAGGAACTTGTTCTTGAAGTGTGGGCATATTGCATTAGATAGTAGGTCAATGCAATCCGTTAAATGTTTTATATGAATCCCGCGTTTTCGATTTTTTCTCTAATCAAACATGATAAAGTAAGGGATTGTTACTTGTATTATGATTATGATGACAGATCGAATCTTTAGAGTTTGGTAACATTATGATGATTTTTAAGGAGATTAAATAGATCAGTCAGGTAAGTCCTGGGCCGTCCTTATCCAATAGACCCGCCAATAGATCATTTCGTAGTTACTTCATGGGCAATTTTGGTCAAATGACCTTTCATTTCTTTCATTGCGATAGGCAAATTTCAAGGCAAAATGTCATGTAAGTATGCCTTACATAGCAGGATGCAGAAATTGAATAGACCTGGGCAGTGTTTCATCAACATTTTCATCCGACAAGTTGTCAGATCTGACATCTTTCTCTGATGTTGATTGGCTGAGAGGTACTGTTACTATGGTAACTATCGGATAAAATGGGACTTGTCGTATAAAACGTCCTTTCATGAAACGCCCCCCCCCCCGGTGACTAGAATAGCACACCAATGAACACTCTATGAAGGTATTAGCTGCATTTCTACTATGAATGCATTAGTATATTATAACAATGTACTTGGCCATAACTGTGAAATACCAGTCGCCATAGTGGTCGTATTGTTGTTTTTTGTGGATCTAATGAAAAACACGATTTAAAAGAATATATAAATATCAAGACATCAAAGTTGGTGCTTATCTTATTAAATATTAAACCGCCATGTCACTTTAGTACCAATGACCTTCTTCTGATCATGCGCAGAATGGAATCATGAAATGGCTTATGTTCAACAATAATTAACCAATCATGCCAATATTGAAGCCTGCAGAAACTAATTTTGCTTGGCGAAAGGGTACTAAGAAATTAATTGAATTGATGCACTGCAAAAACTCTGGTGTTGATTTAACACCAGCCCGGAATCTATATTCTGTCTACACCAGAGAAGTGTTAAACAGCACCAGTTTCGTTTTAATCTAAAACCTGATAGGTGTATATCATGTTTATACAACACCAATTAGTATGAAAACAGCATCGGTTTGATTTCAAACTGGTGTTGTTTTAATACTTCTCTGGTGTGGACATATATAGATTCCGGGCTGATGTTAAATCAACACCGGAGTTTTTGCAGTGTGGGAATTCACCTTATATTCACTACTATAATGATGTCAACTGATTAGGCCTAAAGGTCGAGTCCACCCCAGGAAAATGTGGATGTGAATCCATGTAGAAAAATCTAACAAGCATTATGCTGAAAATTCCATCAAAATCCGATGTAAAAAAAACAAGTAGGCCTACATGGTTACACTTCGTAATTCCGAAGGTTCGTAATTCCGAAACACATAAATTGCCTATACCTCGATGTTCGTTAATCCGAAAACGTAAAAGGGTTCGTTAATCCGAATATTTGTAGCGTTATTCCGAAGGTTCGATAATCCGAAAACGAAATAAGGTTCGATGTTCAGAAGGTTCGTTTATCCGAAAACGAAATTAGGTTCGTTGTTCCGAAGGTTCGTTAGTCCGAAAACGAAATATATTTCGTTAATCATTTCGTTTTCGGACTAACGAACCTTCGGAATTACGAACCTCATTTCGTTTTCGGATTAACGAACCTTCGGAATTACGAACCTCACTTCGTTTTCGGACTAACGAACCTTCGGAATTACGAACCTCATTTCGTTTTCGGACTAACGAACCTTCGGAATTACGAACCTTCGGAAATACGAACATTCGGAATAACGAACCTTCGGAATATCCGAACCTTCGGAATAACGAAGCATCGGAATTACGAATGTATGCGGGCTTACATGACATTTTAAGTCTCGGTGATTTTTCACAAAACAGTTATATGCACAACTCAGTGACATGCACTTGAGAGAGTCGATGATGTCCTTCACTCACTTTGTTTTTTATTGTTCGAATTATACAATATTTCAGTTTTTACAGATTTGACAATATTGACCAACTTGACTGAACCACAATGTGCATGTTTAAACAGTGGTATATCACATGTTCAGGGAGGAATAAAACGTTGTTTCACAATGAAGAGAAAATTGGAATAGTTCATATTTCACATAATATATAAAATACAAAAGAAATAGTGAGTGATGCCATCAGTCCCCTCATTTCCATACAGACCAGCATGTGAATACAACTGTTTTGTGAAATTAAGCAAAACTTTAAAATGTTCTTATTTTACATCCAATCTTGATGAAATTTTCAGTGTTATGTTTGTTGGATTTTTATCTTTTGATTCAAATCACCCTTTTCTTGGGGTGGACTTGTCCTTTAACTATTTGAACAGTACATTAATAAAGTCAACACAATATTAAAAAAGTAAGCTTTCACCTATAATACATTGGATCTTGTGACCAAACCTTCTTTAATAGTGTATATATAATTCTTTCCAGTCGATAGTTACGATATAAAAAATATGCAACGTATTGGACGTAATTGAATATAACTAGGGCCATATACCTGTACCGAAAATAAAATTATGAAGAATGAATATTCAAAGGTTATTTCTTGATTGTAATATTTTATTGTAGATCAATAGTCATTAATATTACAGAATAGGAAGTCAATGGCTCGTATTCTGAAGTCGGTTTAACTTAGACCATGGTCAACCCTGTGCTAAAATTATGGGAAGCCAAAGGTGTCAAAAAATTTCATCAAGCTGTCTGTTTCTTATGTTTACTGTGCTCTTTCCTGATTCAACGATGGTGAAGACAATTATCTTTATATACTTTCTAGACAATTATGAATGATTTGAGAGCCAAATGAGCTGAAATATTATACATCTACTGTTAGTGATTTATGTAACGATTGGATATCCATACTTAAACCACAACTTTAAACCTGAGTTTAAATTAAACCCGACTTCAGAATACGGACCTACGTATTTAAGCACATAAATTGTAAAGCGTTTTAAAGAATATGCAACATAAAGAAATTAAATAATGTGAAATTTATTTAAAAGAGCACAGTCAAAGGAAAAAGAAAATATTCAAAATGTAAAATATAACATCGAGAGATAATATGAACAATGTGATTGCTAAAGAATACATTTATTGCTTATAGCAGCATATTTTTGTTATCGTTCTTACATTTGAATGAACAAAGTAAACACATATTATTATTATTATCATCATTATTATGACAAAGAGTAAATATTACAAACATACAATCTCGAGTGATTAACCACATTACAAAAATATGAACAATATTAACTTAAAGATTATTGAAGTCTGTGTAAACATTCTAAAAGTGAATCAAATACGAACATAGTGTGCCTGTAGTATCTAAATATACATACCATGCGATAAAATCAAACTTTGTTTAACAAGTATATACAGGATAAACAACATGTATACAGTGATGGGAGTCTTATACATATAATAGTGTAGGATCTTTTGGTTACATACCATGCGATCAAATCACACTTTGTTAAACAAGTATATACAGGATAAGCAACATGAACATGTATACAGTGATGGAAGTCTTATACATATCATAGGAATTCCAATTGAATTTTTTGTTGAAATTGATATAAAGTGCGTCCCAGAAAAAAAGAGAAAAAAAGTTAATTCAATATCAGTGCTATTATATCAAATGCAGTCAATAATGATTACAAAAATAATCCTAGCATTTATAGAGTCTCTATATGATATCTGCTATTCATATGCGTGAGGAAAAGTTTTTTTTCCTTCGGGGGTATTATGAGACCCGACCCCCCCCAAAAAAAAAAAAAAAAAACAGTTTTCAGATGGGATTTGAATTTTAAAGAAAAAAATCACAATTATAGTACGGTCCGTATCCTTTAGTATGATATCTCAATAAAAAAAAATGAGTAGGAATATACACACTGTAAAAAATGAAGTGCTAATTTAGCATTACAGTGCTTGTATACTGACTGCACTACGAGTGTTGATTTTCTAGTTTAAATTTGAACTAGAATATCAGCACAAGTAGTGCAGTCCCTTTTACTGTGCATGAATAGAACAAATTAATGTTTCTTTAAAATTACATTTGAAGAATTCACGTTAAATTAAAGCGATTTGTTTGAACCGATTGCCTGCCGTTGGAACAAGGAGTTCTTTTTGTTTATTGAGTAATACATATGTTTAAATATCATTGATCCAATGCTTATACTACAATATTATTATTACTTTGTTATATATTACATTATAACATATTACCTTGTAAATTTATATCTGATGCAATCAATGCAGAAATAAAAGTAATCATTCAATTATTAATAAAGTTAATACAATATTCCAAAAGTATGCTTTCACCTATAATATACTGGTTATTGTGATTAAACCTTTTTAAAGGGGAAGTTCACCCTGAAGAAAAGTTTATTATAACAATAGCAGGAGAAAATCATAAATAATATTTCCGAAGGTTTGAGAAAAATCCAAAGAGTAGGAAAGTTATTACACAGCAAAAACTGTGGTGTTAACCGGTGTACATAGAGGACCACACCAGTTATTTTACACCGGTGTTAAATTGGTGGTGTTAGTTTTACACCAATAGGTGTTATTACAACACCTATGGTTGTTACATTTACACTCTTTGGTGTTATGTTCAATCTCTAGGGTGTTATTTTAACACCTCAGGGTGTGGTCCTCTATTAACACCGATTGGTGTCAGTTTTAACACCACAGTTTTTACAGTGTAGAATCTTAATTATCGGATTTGTGACCTCATAAGCGAGCAGCTTTCCGACATATGGTAAAAAAAATCAGTGAAATGTCATTTTTTCAGAAACCTGAATTTCTTTTACTGTACCTCCAGTATATCAATACACAAATCATTTTGCACCCGTTTCTAAAAAGAAATAAAAAATTAGTTATCACGAACCATTACAAAATTGAAATTAATGCATTTTATATTACATAACATAATCAGCTGCTCGTTTATGATGTTACAAATCCAAAACTTTAAATTTTAATAACTTTTCTTGTTCTTTAATGGATTTCCTCTAAACTTCACCAATATTTTTTCAATCATTTTTAAGCTATTTTTACAACAAATTTTTCTTCACGGTTAACTTCCCCTTTAAAAGTATATTCCATTCATTTCAATCGATAGTTACAAAATGAAAATATGCAACGTATTGAATATAACTAGGGTCATATAGCAGTGCTGAAAAAAAAAATGTGAAGAATAAACAATTCAAAGGTTATTTGTTGATTGTAATATTGTGTATTAATAAACATTAATTATTACAGAATAGAAAGACAACTTGTTTAAACACATAAATTGTGAAGCGTTTTAAAAAAATAAAGAAAGTAAAAAATGTGAAATTTAGTTTTAAAAAGTCATGAAGGAAAATATATTTAAAATGGTAAAGTATAGCATCGAGAGATAATAGGAACAATGTGCTTCTAAGGAAATGAAATTTCTAAAGAACACATTTATTGATTAAAGCAACTTATCGTTATTTTCGTTCTTACCATTTGAATAAACAAAGTAAACACACATTATCACCATCATCATGACAAAAGGAGTAATGTTACAAAAATGTATTTTCGAGTGATTAACCACATTGCAAAAATATGAACAATATTATTAAACTCAAGATTATTGAAGTCTGTGTAAACATTCTTAAATTTGATTAAATACGAACATAATGTGGTATATACAGTGCGTCCCAGAAAAAACGAAACCGAGATTTAGCGATGATTTATCATAACTTAATCATAAATAAAATAGACAAATGACCTACCAATGTAAAGCTTAGAATCTCCTCTTTCATCTGGTATTACTTAGATTATTCCTCATTCACGCATGATTGAGCAAAAACAATTCGAAGAAAGGATACCAAAAACTCATTTGGCGGGGGGTATCTGAATTTCAAAAAGAAAATCACATGACTAAAAAGTTCAATATATTCTCTTTTCTTTGATACCTAAATCACAGAAAATGGTCAAGTAGTAAAAAAGTTATGATCCCTCGAAACAATGCTTGTATTTCCATAATTTCATTAAATAAACGTGTTTTCACCGGTTTCCCACTGAAGCTATCGCACGGTCACAAAAGACTTAATGCATGGCTGGTCGTCAACAAAACGGAGTGTCGAGTGAGTTTGAACGCTAGCCTGTAAAACATCTTCATTTTATGAAATTATTGAAATTCAAGCCTTATTTCAAATAACCAGAACTTTGTTATTTCTTGACCATTTTCTGTAATTGAGGTATCAAATTAAAGAGCAGATATTGAACTTTTTAAAAAAGTGGTTTTCTTTTTAAAACCCAGATACGGCCCGCCAAGTGACTTTTTGGTATCCCCTTTTCAAATTGTTTTTGCTCACTCATGCGTGAATGAGAAATAAATTTCAGATGAAAGAGGAGATTCTAAGCTTGAAAATGGTAGGTCATTTGTCTATTGTATTTGCGATTAAATTGTGATAAATCATCGATAAATCTCGGTTTCGTTTTTTGTGGGACGCACTGTATAGGATCTTTTGGTTAGATACATACCATGATATCAAATCAAACTTAAACAAGTGTATACAGGATAAACAACATGTATACAGTGAGGGAAGTCTTAAACATATAATAATTCCAACTGAATTTTTTGTAAAGTGTAAAATGCGTCCCAGAAAAAAAGAAAGATAATATAATTACAGTGCTATATCAAACGCAGTCAAAAGGGAATACAAAAGTAATCCTACAATTTTTAGAGTTTCTTCTTTAATTTGATGCAACCTAAATGATATATGCTACTCATATGCGTGAGGATATCCTTTTTTGGAGGGAAAAACCCCAGATTGTCAGGATCAGAATTTTAAAGAAAAAATCACAATGATTTCACGGTCCGTATCCTCTAGTATGATATCTAAATCAAAAAGTTTAGTAGGAATATTTAACAAAATAATGTTTCTTTAAAATGATAGTAACATTTGAAGAATCCACTTTAAATTAAAGCGACTTTGTTTCAACCAGAACTGTTGTCTGCCGTGGGAACAGGGGGTTTTGCCTCCATGGCGTACGACAGACTCAAGAACACAGTAAATGTATTGCAAATGTCCGTCAAGTGACAATGAACAGCTGGAAGGACTTTGTCGAAAATAGTGTACCGTTACCATGGTTACATCAGTTTCGTCCTAAATTTCGGAGCTGACGAAAAATTGCAATTATGTCGTTTGTCTCGACGAAACTTTTGTTTTGCTTCCTCAATTTTCGGCCAAGGCCTCTTGGTTGTTCAATGTCATGAAGGGCATTTTACAATAAAATCTTAAGTTCTCTAATCCGTTATATGCAGCGTATATTAGAGCTATAACTGCCATTATAATCACAAGCGTGCACAAATGGCACATGTTGCTTAAAAAGCTCGATTAAAGGGATTACTGGAAATTCATAATAGTAATAATAATAATAATACGGAGTATTTCTAAAGCGCCAAATCCACATTGATTATGTGCTCAAGGTGCTACGAAAAGGAAATAAGATAAAAATTACATGGAGCAGGAAGGGACAAGGATAAAAGAAGCACAGTCATGACAATGAAAAGAAACTACTGGATGGCTATATTTTAAACAAACAGATTATATAGGAGAAAGTAGGCCTATTTCGACGGACTTGCTTGGTTGAGATTCGATGCTATGAGCTAACCAAGTGCAATGATTTATTATCCAAAATTTTCAAATTTTGTGCAGTGCCGAGTGGTCATCGAGCCAGACAGCTGATGATCTGGGGAAATATATAATTACAATGCAGGTTACCAGACTATACAACCCTGAGCTATAAATCCGCGCCAGTATGTATGGGAGAAGGGAAGTTGGGTCATATGCAATAGATTTACGCCAATACTTGTTAAGGGGTGCATTTTCAGAAAATACATGTACTTGTTTAGGGTGCTCAAAACCCCATGTTCACGCTTGGTATCGACTCGTCAATGTAAGTGCCCCCCCAGACCTACCAGAAGAAAACGTTTTTCCCCTATAAAACATAGGCATGATAATTGGTGTCAGTGTGGGTTTAACAATTATGAAACCTTCATGGTAACAGACTAGGACTCGTGAAAATTTCGAAAACCGGAAGTGATTGACGTCCCTGCTTGATGAGTTCGATCAAATTCATGCGGTCTGAATTATTATCAAATATTTTTGTTATTATCTATATAGGCCTGTGTTCAACGGACTCGCATGACGAACACAATTGAGTAGTTATATTAATCGCAGTGGCGGACCCAGGATTTTCCAAGGGGGGGGGGGGACTATTCCCAAGGCGAAAAATAAATACAAAAAGGTCATCACTTAAAAATAAGGGTTATTTTATCCCACGTAAAATGTGACAAGTAAAAAACAAAAGTCCTCACTTGTGTATATGAATGGCATACTCCAATTAGCAATATTTGGTGTGACACTCGGAGGGGGGGGGGGGGCACTTGTGCGAACAACATTAAAACTCGATTATGACTCTCAAAAGGGGGAATGGCACGGGCCCGGAAATGCCTCCCCCCTGGCTTGATGTTCCAATATATTCTACTTCCAGTCAGTTGCAAATGGGCCAAGTAGATTAACTGGTTTAAGTCTGGTTCAGCAAAAAAGAAAAACCTTTTGAAGGAGATGAATCTTCTAACAGTGATACTTTGATCATGGGCGGAAATCCCAGGGGGGACACGTCCCCCTACCAGAAATAGTAGGGGGGACACAATATCAAATGTCCCCCTACTATTTTTTGATCTTTTATGGAGGAAAATTCATCATTCACAATCAAAATAATACATGTAAAATGACCTTATATTTCGGGGTGAAAACCCCCCTTTTTGGCTTGTCAATTTTTTTTGGGTTAAAATGACCTTACACTTTGGGTGATAACTTTTTTTTGCTTGTCAAATACAGTGGCGGATCCTGGGGGGGGGGGGGGGGGCAGGGGGCGCGCGCCCCCCTAATATTTATGTATTTGCATATGAGTGTGTGCGTGTTTGTGTGTGTGAGTTTGTTTGTTTTGTGTGATCGACCGCCTTTGGAAAGTTGATTCATGATTTTGCCCCCCCCCCAATCTGAAAAAAGGATCGACGCCCCTGTGTATATATATAGTAAAAAAAAAACTTGTATGTCAATATACAAAAGTATTGGCCTCATCGCAATAAAAGGGTTAGTACACGAGATTTTGAAATCGCACATAACATGCATAATTTGTGTTACTTTTTGCTTGTTTCTTTCTTTAATAAGTTTTTAAATCTCTCTCTATATATGTTTTAGAAAGATTATATGTTTAAATTGATGTATATTTTCTGTTATAATGAGATATGTTTAAGTGGACTTCAGGTAATGGTCGTACGCAGCAAGAGGGAAGGGGGGGGGGGCAAATTCCCGATCAGTTGTGAAAACACATTTTTTCCTTAACATTTCATGAAAACTATGAAAAATATGTGCAAATGTGAGATGTGCACCAAATACTTTTATTACACTTGAAAAAAATAATCGCCACATTGAGCAGCTCGATCCGTTTACACTATCGTTTTTTTTTCCAAAAATATGTTCGAGTCTTGCCCCCCCCCCGGAAATATCTGCATGTGGTCATAAAAAATGGCATGATTGGAAATCCTACATTTTGAAAAGAGCATTTGACAGGGTCAGACTTTACCCTTTTTTCATCATTTTCTTTTATGGCGCCGGTGATTAAGTGCAAAAATATGTGCGCCGCTCGGCAGTGCGCCCCCCTTTCGCCAAAAGCTGGATCCGCCTATGAAAAAACCCAGTTGCTGGTCCCCCCTTTCTTTTGGGACAGATTTCCGCCAATGACTTTGATGAAATACAAAATACCGCTAGAAGCGAATGCAAGCATGTCTTTTGAGAGTGAAACTAAGTAACACCAATCACTCCATACACATCTCATATTAGATGAATTGAACCCAACTCTTTCCTTCAGGTCCAGACCAACGATATCATAGAGCCTGATAACCATGTTGTTATTCTTACAATCAACACTCGCTACATACACCCTGTCCTGCTCATCCACGGCAGCGTACAGGTAAACACCCTGATCTGGAGCTTGTAGAGACTCACCAGCGTTCCCATCCCTGTCATAGACCGTCACCATGCTTGGGTTCCTGTTGCATGAACTTGTGACGATCAAACCCAAACTGGTGACAGATGCCTGTCTTACATTTTCTTTTGTTGGAATATTGTGTTTGCAAGTGGATCCTGTGGAATTATAAATGTAGACCCTATTATTTTTAGAGTTAGTCATGATGATTTCACCTGACAAACCGCTGCTTAATCTGTAACTGTGCGTTCCGCTCATGACTGTCGATTTCTTCTCTCCATGACTGGAATAAATGTGTACCCCTCTTCCATCCGATATGCAAAAAGACAAGTCTGGCTGAAACATCATACTCTCAAACCACGTATTTGGTGGCTTTGAGTCTGGGTGCCGAATCTGTCTACCATCCGAATCAATGATATGTACACTACTAATATCTCCGTTAAAAGAGTACTCGTATCCTATAGCCACACTGTAATAAGAGTACTTGGTCATTACCTTCATCTGTCCCGGTAGATCTACACTTCGAATGACTTCTAACTTGGGACCTGATCTTGAGGTGCTCCCGAGGCCAAGGCGAGGATTTTGAGGTTTGAGACTTTTCTGCTGAAGTGAAGAAAAAAAGGGAAATTGATATAATATTTTAATCAACTTAATGATTATGATCATGAGATATGATGCATTTACAATAACAAAAAGATCGACAATTAACATTTTGGTGTAGCTAGGCCTATGCCATCACCCCAAGAAAGGATCACCAGTCGCTCTGAACTAACGAACACATTTATTAAACACCCACCTGGATACAGCTAGGGGCGGCGATCCTGGAGCGGGGAGCACAGTGCCCCCCCCCAAATTTGTGAAACACTGAAGAAGTGCCCTGTTTACGCAAGAAAAATGCCCCCACACGAACGTGTACTGTTCCCCTTTCACCTGAGGAGGACCCGTTTTGGGTGTTACCATGTGCCATTTCTCATATGAGTGCCAATTTAAACCCCCAAATCCCCCTTACGAACGTGTTCTGTGCCCCTTTCACCTGAGAAGGACCCGTTGTATGTGTGAGCAAGTGCCCCTTACCTTCTTATATAGGTGCCCTTTCTCGAATCAGTGCCCCTTTTTACCCAAGAAAAGTGCCCCTCACGAACGTTTTCTGTGCCGTTTCACCTGAGAATTATAGGACCCGCGGTAGGTGTTAACGACTGCCCCATTGAAACAAGAAAACACTCTTCTCATTTCATATAATTGTGTTACTGTACATGTAGTTCTGAAGGAAAACATAAAGTTGTAAGAATAATCCTACGTGCCTTATTAAATTTTCTTGAGTCATGTGAGTGGGGTAGATAAGCAGTGGCGTAAAGATAGGTGGGGGCTTGGGGGCCCTTGCCCCCCCCCAAAAAAAAAAATCAAGACCAAGAAAAAGAGAAAAGGAAAGAGAGAAGGGTGAAAATTATATAATTTTAATACTTCTCTGGTGTGGACATATATAGATTCCGGGCTGATGTTAAATCAACACTGGAGTTTTTGCAGTGTGGGAATTCACCTTATATTCACTACTATAATGATGTCAACTGATTAGGCCTAAAGGTCGAGTCCACCCCAGGAAAATGTGGATGTGAATCCATGTAGAAAAATCTAACAAGCATTATGCTGAAAATTCCATCAAATTCCGATGTAAAATAAACAAGTAGGCCTACATGGTTACACATCGTAATTCCGAAGGTTCGTAATTCCGAAGGTTCTTCATTCTGAAGGTTCGTAATTCCGAAACACATAAATTGCCTATACCTCGATGTTCGTTAATCCGAAAACGTAAAAGGGTTCGTTAATCCGAATATTTGTAGCGTTATTCCGAAGGTTCGATAATCCGAAAACGAAATAAGGTTCGATGTTCAGAAGGTTCGTTAATCCGAAAACGAAATTAGGTTCGTTGTTCCGAAGGTTCGTTAATCCGAAAACGAAATAAGGTTCGTAGTTCCGAAGGTTCGTTAGTCCGAAAACGAAATATATTTCGTTAATCATTTCGTTTTCGGACTAACGAACCTTCGGAATTACGAACCTCACTTCGTTTTCGGACTAACGAACCTTCGGAATTACGAACCTCATTTCGTTTTCGGACTAACGAACCTTCGGAATTACGAACCTTCGGAAATACGAACATTCGGAATAACGAACCTTCGGAATATCCGAACCTTCGGAATAACGAAGCATCGGAATTACGAATGTATGCGGGCCTACATGACATTTTAAGTCTCGGTGATTTTTCACAAAACAGTTATATGCACAACTCAGTGACATGCAAGTGAGAGAGTCGATGATGTCCTTCACTCACTTTGTTTTTTATTGTTCGAATTATACAATATTTCAGTTTTTACAGATTTGACAATATTGACCAACTTGACTGAACCACAATGTGCATGTTTAAACAGTGGTATATCACATGTTCAGGGTGGAATAAAACGTTGTTTCACAATGAAGAGAAAATTTGAATAGTTCATATTTCACATAATATATAAAATACAAAATAAATAGTGAGTGATGCCATCAGTCCCCTCATTTCCATACAGACCAGCATGTGCATACAACTATTTTGTGAAATTAAGCAAAACTTTAAAATGTTCTTATTTTACATCCAATCTTGATGAAATTTTCAGTGTTATGTTTGTTGGATTTTTATCTTTTGATTCAAATCACCCTTTTCTTGGGGTGGACTTGTCCTTTAACTATTTGAACAGTACATTAATAAAGTCAACACAATATTAAAAAAGTAAGCTTTCACCTATAATACATTGGATCTTGTGACCAAACCTTCTTTAATAGTGTATATATAATTCTTTCCAGTCGATAGTTACGATATAAAAATATACAACGTATTGAACGTAATCGAATATAACTAGGGCCATATACCAGTACCGAAAATGAAATTATGAAGAATGAATATTCAAAGGTTATTTCTTGATTGTAATATTTTATTGTAGATCAATAGTCATTAATATTACAGAATAGGAAGTCAATGGCTCGTATTCTGAAGTCGGTTTAACTTAGACCATGGTCTAACCCTGTGCTAAAATTATGGGAAGGCAAAAGTGTCAAAATTTTTTATCAAGCTGTCTGTTTCTTATGTTTACTGTGCTCTTTCCTGATTCATCGATGGGGAAGACAATAATCTTTATATACTTTCTAGACAATTATGAATGATTTGAGAGCCAAATGAGCTGAAATATTATACATCTACTGTTAGTGATTTATGTAACGATTGGATATCCATACTTAAACCACAACTTTAAACCTGAGTATAAATTAAACCCGACTTCAGAATACGGACCTACGTATTTAAGCACATAAATTGTAAAGCGTTTTAAAGAATATGCAACATAAAGAAATTAAATAATGTGAAATTTATTTAAAAGAGCACAGTCAAAGGAAAAAGAAAATATTCAAAATGTAAAATATAACATCGAGAGATAATACGAACAATGTGATTGCTAAAGAATACATTTATTGCTTATAGCAGCATATTTTTGTTATCGTTCTTACATTTGAATGAACAACGTAAACACATATTATTATCATTATTATCATCATCGTTATTATGACAAAAATAGTAAATATTACAAACGTGCATTCTCGAGTGATTACCCACATTACAAAAATATGAACAATATTAACTTGAAGATTATTGAAGTCTGTGTAAACATTCTAAAAGTTAATCAAATACGAAAATAATGTGCATATAGGATCTAAATATACATTTCATGCGATAAAATCAAACTTTGTTAAACAATACAGGATAAACACCATGTATACAGTGATGGAAGTCTATATACATAGTGTAGAATCTTTTGGTTAGATATACACCATGCGATCAAATCACACCATGCGATCAAATCATACCATGTGATCAAATCACACTTTGTTAAACAAGTTTTATATACAGGATAAACAACATGTATACAATGATGGAAGTCTTATACATATAATAGTATAGGATCTTTTGGTTAAATACATACCATGCGATCAAATCAAACTTTGTTAAACAAGTTTTATATACAGGATAAACAACATGTATACAATGATGGAAGTCTTATACATATAATAGTATAGGATCTTTTGGTTAAATACATACCATGCGATCAAATCAAACTTTGTTAAACAAGTTTTATATACAGAATAAACAACATGTATACAATGATGGAAGTCTTATACATATAATAGTATAGGATCTTTTGGTTAAATACATACCATGCGATCAAATCAAACTTTGTTAAACAAGTCTTATATACAGGATAAACAACATGTATACAATGATGGAAGTCTTATACATATAATAGTGTAGGATCTTTTGGTTAAATACATACCATGCGATCAAATCAAACTTTGTTAAACAAGTTTTATGTACAGGATAAACAACATGTATACAATGATGGAAGTCTTATACATATAATAGTGTAGGGTCTTTTGGTTAAATACATACTATGCAATCAAATCAAACTTTGTTAAACAAGTTTTATATACAGGATAAACAACATGTATACAATGATGGAAGTCTTATACATATAATAGTGTAGGATCTTTTGGTTAAATACATACCATGCGATCAAATCAAACTTTGTTAAACAAGGTTTATATACAGGATAAACAACATGTATACAATGATGGAAGTTTTATACATATAATAGTGTTAAATCTTTGGTTAAGTACACACGAGAATACACACCATGTGATCAAACCAAACTTGTTGAACAAGCTGGATAAACAACATGTATACAGTGATAAAAGTCTTATACATATCATAGGAATTCCAATTAAAATTTTAGTTGAAATTGATATAAAGTGCGTCCCGGAAAAAAAAAGATAATTTAATATCAGTGCTATATCAAACGCAGCCAAGAATGAATACAAAAATAATCCTAGCATTTATAGAGTCTCTTCTTTTATTTGACACAACCTATATGATATCTGCTATTCATATGCGTGAGGATATTTTTCCTTTGGGGATATTATAAGACCCCCCCCCCAAAAAAAAAAAAAAAAAAAAGTTTTCAGATGGGATTTGAATTTTAAAGAAAAATCACAATGATAGTACGGTCCGTATCCTCTAGTATGATATCTCAATAAAAACAATGCGTAGGAATATACATGTATAGAACAAAGTGATGTTTCTTTAAAATTACATTTGAAGAATTAACTTTAAATTAAAGCGACTTTGTTTTAACCGGTTGCCTACCGTTGGAATAGGGGGTTCTTTTTTTTATTGAGTAATATATATGTTTAAATATTTATTGATCCAATGCTTATACTACAACGATATTATTACTTTGTTATATATTACATTCGCCTTGTAAATTTATATCTGATGCAATTAATGCAGAAATAAAAGTAATCAATCAATCATTGATAAAGTTAATACAATATTCCAAAAGTATGCTTTCACCTATAATGCATTGGTTATTGTAACTAAACCTTTTTAAAGGGGAAGTTCACCCTGACAAAAAGTTTATTATAAAATAGCAGGAAAAAAATCATAAATAATATTACCAAAGGTTTGAGAAAAATCCAAAGAGTAGGAAAGTTATTAGAATCTTAATTATCGGATTTGTGACCTCATATGCGAGCAGCTTTCCGATATATAGTAAAAAAAATCAGTGAAATGTCATTTTCTCAGAAACCTGAATTTCTTTTACTGTACCTCCAGTATATCAATACACAAATCATTTTGCACCCGTTTCTAAAAAGAAATAAAAAATTAGTTATTACGAACCATTACAAAATTGAAATTAATGCATCTTATATTACATAACATAATCAGCTGCTCGTTTATGATGTTGCAAATCCAAAACTTTAAATTTTAATAACTTTCTTGTTCTTTAATGGATTTCCTCTAAACTTCACCAATATTTTTTCAATCATTTTTAAGCTATTTTTACAACAAACTTTTCTTCAGTGTGAACTTCCCCTTTAAGAGTGTATTCCATTCATTCCAGTCGATAGTTACAAAATGAAAATATGCAACGTATTGAATATAACAAGGGTCATATAGCAGTGCTCAAAATAAAATTATGAAGAATAAACAATTCAAAGGTTATTTGTTGATTGTAATATTGTGTATTAATAAACATTAATTATTACAGAATAGAAAGACAACTTGTTTAAACACATAAATTGTGAAGCGTTTAAGAAAAATAAAGAAAGTAAAAAATGTGAAATTTAGTTTTAAAAAGTCATGAAGGAAAATATATTTAAAATGGTAAAGTATAGCATCGAGAGATAATAGGAACAATGTGCTTCTAAGGAAATGAAATTTCTAAAGAACACATTTATTGATTAAAGCAACTTATCGTTATTTTCGTTCTTACGTTTGAATAAACAAAGTAAACACACATTATCATCATCATCATGACAAAAGGAGTAATGTTACAAAAATGTATTTTCGAGTGATTAACCACATTGCAAAAATATGAACAATATTAACTCAAGATTATTGAAGTCTGTGTAAACATTCTTAAATTTGATTTAATACGAACATAATGTGGTATATTAGAAGAAGATCACCAACACAGATAAGCGCACGTGGGACAGTGCATTATTATTGCCTTGAGTGTTGTGCCCGACGCTTGACCCGAATCCTGTGCTTATTTGCTAATTTTACTTTAAAACTCTGAATACAAATAATTCCATATCAAAGATAACCAAAAATATGATGATAATCCGTCAAAATATCAAAATGCGTGATTTTCAACAGTCTTTCAAATTTTACGCAAAAAATGATACTTTCACGCAAAAGTGCACTTGGTATCCGCCCGTACGTTATTCCTCAGTATTTCCGCAAGAATTTGAGCTGGGATGCAAAGAATTGGCAAATTGTGCTATTCAATTAAAAGCTCGCTTTAGAATGCACTTATACATGTAATTAAAAACTCGCTTTAGTATGTACTTATACATGTAATTATGTATGAGGCGCCGAATGTACCAATATTATATAGAACAATTATTTGTTATATAATCATTATTCATTAAATAATAACTATTATTTATATATAATTTACATTTTATTTGTAAATAACTACTATTATATAAAATATCATTTCTAATTATTTATATATAATTCCAAGTAATACTTCATTATTTGTAAATAATAATAGTTCGACAATCCATTATTTATAAATAATGATTATTTGTTTTTCATCATTTATAAATAATGATTATTTGTTTTTCATTATTTATAAATAATGATTATTTGTTTTTCATTATTTACAAATAATGATTATTTGTTTTTCATTATTTATAAATAATGATTATTTGTTTTTCATTATTTATAAATAATGATTATTTGTTTTTAATTATTTACAAATAATGATTATTTGTTTTTCATTATTTATAAATAATGATTATTTGTTTTTCATTATTTACAAATAATGATTATTTGTTTTTCATTATTTATAAATAATGATTATTTGTTTTTCATTATTTACAAATAATGATTATTTGTTTTTCATTATTTATAAATAACGATTATTTGTTTTTCATTATTTATAAATAATTTGTTGAGTTTTCCATTATTTATAAATAATGATTATTTGTTAAATAATGAAAACGTCTACTTCATTATTTATAAATAATTTTTTCGAGTGCACCATTATTCTCATTATTTATAAATAATCATTATTTAATGTTCGAGTTTTCCATTATTTATAAATAAAGATTATTTGTTAAATAATGAAATATCTACTTCATTATTTATAAATAATAATTTTGTTTCAATATCCCATTATTTATAAATAATCATTATTTATAAACAATTTTTACAGTTTGCCATTATATACAAATAATCATTATTTATATACAAATAACCATTATTTATTAAATAATGCCATTATTTATTAAATAATGCCATTATTTATTAAATAATGGAAAACTCGCTATAACATGCAAATGTGGGACCGCCCATGATATGAATATTCATGATGCGATTTCCTTTTTCGTGATTTTTCTTCACAAATTTTTGTCCATTTCCTCTTCATAATGACATTTCTTGAAGCAATTTTCTAGGGATATGGTCTGATTGTAATATTCTTCATTTTCTATATAACTTCGTCTTCGTAGAAATATCAAAAAGTGTAATTTTATACGATTTTTCCTACAGTTCACAATCCCCATAGGCGCGCGTGTATTGTAGGGACAACCGGTGAATCGCCGGAGTGCTCTTCATCGAAATACTACGTTGGTTGGTCCCCGGAAGTGGCGGGCGGAATTTAGCCCGAATCCTCGATGGAAGTCGATCAAGTGCATATGAGCTGAGAGAGTGAAATATCAGTGTACTTGTACAGGCCCTTCTACTGTTTATAAATATTTCTTGTTGCTTTTTTTGGTAAGTTAATTTTTCCTGGTGTAGAGATAAGTTTCAGTTCTAATAATGCACTTCAAATACATTTTGGAGTGTCTGTTTGAGGCGTTTGGGGCGATTTCACCCTGGCCCCAAAATGCTCGCAACGACAATACGGGGGCATGATGACCCCTACATTTTTAAAAACTTATTTTTCTATTGAAAATTATCACAAAATTCACCAAAAGTGTGCACGAAAGCCTTCGTATTTCACTTTTAAAACTCCAAAAAGTGCCCAAATGACAAGCTTGGTCGCTTCGCTGTGTCGCTTTCAACTTGAGAACGTTTACGCGTCTGCTTCCCCCCCTCCCCCCCTCCTCCGAAAGAAATTCTGTATACGGCCATGCTCTAAAGAGCCTGGCACATTGATTTATGTATACTTTCATTTTCATTATTTTTATCTCATTATCAACATGGCCTTACGCAGAATTTTTTCCAGGGGGGCCGGGGCCGGAGCACGACGCGCGTAAACTTTCTCAAAAAAATCTTGAAAGCGAGACAGCCACGGGACCAAGCCCAAATGACAAGCTTGGTCGCTTCGCTGTCTCGCTTTCAACTTGAGAACGTTTACGCGCGTCTGCCCCCACCCCCCGAAAGAAATTCTGTGAACGGCCATGCTCAAAAGAGCATATGGCACATTGATTTATATGTACTTTTCATTTTCATTATTTTTATCACATTATCATCATGGCCTTACACAGAATTTTTACCGGGGGGGGGGGTGGGGGGAGCAGGACGCGCGTAAACTTTCTCATAAAAACCTTGAAAAAGCGAAGCGACCAAGCTTGTCATTTGAGCTTGGTCGCGTCGCTGTCTCGCTTTCAATATTTTTTTGAGAAACTTTACGCGCGTCCTAGGAAATCGCATCATGAATATTCATATCATGGGCGGTCCCACATTTGCATGTTATAGCGAGTTTTCCATTATTTAATAAATAATGGCATTATTTAATAAATAATGGCATTATTTAATAAATAATGGTTATTTGTATATAAATAATGATTATTTGTATATAATGGCAAACTGTAAAAATTGTTTATAAATAATGATTATTTATAAATAATGGGATATTGAAACAAAATTATTATTTATAAATAATGAAGTAGATATTTCATTATTTAACAAATAATCTTTATTTATAAATAATGGAAAACTCGAACATTAAATAATGATTATTTATAAATAATGAGAATAATGGTGCACTCGAAAAAATTATTTATAAATAATGAAGTAGACGTTTTCATTATTTAACAAATAATCATTATTTATAAACAATGGAAAACTCAACAAATTATTTATAAATAATGAAAAACAAATAATCATTATTTATAAATAATGAAAAACAAGTAATCATTATTTATAAATAATGAAAAACAAATAATCATTATTTGTAAATAATGAAAAACAAATAATCATTATTTATAAATAATGAAAAACAAATAATCATTATTTATAAATAATGAAAAACAAATAATCATTATTTATAAATAATGAAAAACAAATAATCATTATTTGTAAATAATGAAAAACAAATAATCATTATTTATAAATAATGAAAAACAAATAATCATTATTTATAAATAATGAAAAACAAATAATCATTATTTGTAAATAATGAAAAACAAATAATCATTATTTATAAATAATGGAATGTCGAACTATTATTATTTATAAATAATGAAAAACAAATAATCATTATTTATAAATAATGGAATGTCGAACTATTATTATTTACAAATAATGAAGTATTACTTGGAATTATATATAAATAATTAGAAATGATATTTTATATAA
Organism: Lytechinus pictus; assembly: GCF_037042905.1. Classification (NCBI taxonomy): domain Eukaryota; kingdom Metazoa; phylum Echinodermata; class Echinoidea; order Temnopleuroida; family Toxopneustidae; genus Lytechinus; species Lytechinus pictus. Next base: position 14,493,364 of record NC_087253.1, on the reverse strand, counting down.
TAGTAGTTATTTACAAATAAAATGTAAATTATATATAAATAATAGTTATTATTTAATAAATAATGATTATATAACAAATAATTGTTCTATATAATATTGGTACATTCGGCGCCTCATAATTATGTACATAATGTACGGTATTTTCAATTTTTCTTTCAAAATGCGCACCTGGTAAAATGCACATTGTCTCCTTTCGGATAACATAAAGTGAGATATCTTCCATCTTACTTGAAAATTCTTTTAATATTTGTGGCATTAGGACATGTACTATACATTCGATTGAGAAACGCATTTAAATCGAAGAATTTAAGTTGCGTAAAAAACTTTAAACTATTGATAGTTTTCACAAACTTTTATTTTGAGGAAATCGCGGTTTTATGTTTCCCTGTGCCATATGTGTGTGTGTAATATTCAAATTTGCAATGCATATTTATGAGACTTATAATTTGAAACTCTGAATAAAAATAATTGCATATCAAAGATAATCAAAAAAATTAAAATAATCCGTCAAAATATCAAAATGCGTGATTTTCGACATTCTTTCAGATTTTACGCTAAAAATGACACTTTCACGCAAAATTGCGCTTGGCATCCGGCCGTACGCTATTCCTGGGTATTTTTGCAAGACTATTAGCTGGGATGCCAAGCATTAGCAAGCATTAACAAATTTTGCCGTCCAAAGTATAAAAAATCGTTTTGGCCGGTCTACTAAATGTCATAACTTTCTTATTTTACATCCGATTTTGATGAAATTTTCAGCATTGTGCTTGTCTGATTTTTCTCTATTGATTCAAATCAACATTTTTCTGAGGTGGACTTGACCTTTAATAATCGGATTTGTGACGTCATGCTAGCCGTTTTCTGGCATATCGTATGGTACAAAAAAAAATCAGTGAAATGTCATTTTCTCAGAAACCTGAATTTCTTTTACTGTACCTCCAGTATATCAATACACAAATCATTTTGCACCCGTTTCCAAAAAAGAAAAAAAATTAGTTATCATGAACCATTACAAAATTGAAATTAATGCATCTTATACTTATATTACATAACATAATCAGCTGCTCGTATATGATGTTACAAATCCAAAACTTTAAATTTTAATAACTTTCTTGTTCTTTAATAGAATTTCCACAAAATTTCACCAATATTTTTTATTATTTTTAAAGCCATTTTTACAACAAACTTTTCTTTAAAAGTATATTCCATTCAGTCGATAGTTACAAAATGAAAATATGCAACTTATTTAATATAACAAGGGTCATATAGCAGTGCCGAAAATAAAATTATGAAGAATAAAAAATTCAAAGGTTATTTGTTGATTGTAATATTGTGTATTAATAAACATTAATTATTACAAAATAGAAAGACAATTTGTTTAAACACATCAATTGTAAAGCGTTTTAAAGAATATGCAACATAAATAAAGTAAATATTGTAAAAAAAAATCATTTTAAAAATAGTCATGATGAAGGAAAAAATATTTAAAATGGTAAAATATAGCATCGAGAGATAATAGGAACAATGTGCTACTAAGGAAATGAAATTTCTAAAGAATACATTTATTGATTAAAGCAACTTATCGTTATGTTCGTTCTTACGTTTGAATAAACAAAGTAAACTCAAAGGCCCGTATTCTGAAGTCAGGTATAACTTAGACCATGGTCTAACTCTGTGCTAAAATTATGGGAAGCCAAAAGTGTCAAAATTTTTATTAAGTTGTATGTTTTTTAGGTTTACTGTACTCTTTCCTGATTCATCGATGGTGAACACAATCATCTATTTATACTTCCCAGACAATTATGAATAATTTGAGAGCCAAATGAGCTGAAATATGATATCCCTACCGTTAGTGATTTATGTGGCAATTGGCTATCCATACTCAAACCACAACTTTAAACCTGAGTTTAAGTTAAACCCGACTTCAGAATACGGGCCATAGTATCATCATCATCATTATCATGACAAAAGGAATAATATTACAAAAATGTATTTTCGAGTGATTAACCACATTGCAAAAATATGAAGAATTTTAACTCAAAGATTATTGAAGTCTGTGTAATTTGATTAACTACGAACATAATATGGTATAGGATCTTTTGGTTAGATACATACCATGATATCAAATCAAACTTAAACAAGTATATACAGGATAAACAACATGTATACAGTGATAGAAGTCTTATACATATAAGAATTCAAACTGAATTGTTTGTTTAAATTGAAGGAAATTGAGTCCCAGAAAAAAAGAAAGATAATCTAATATCAGTGCTATATCGAACGCAGTCAAGAATGAATACAAAAGTAATCCTACAATTTTTAGAGTTTCTTCTTTAATTTGATGCAACCTATATGATATATGCTACTCATATGCGTGAGGATATCCTTTTTTGGAGGGAAAAACCCCAGATTGTCAGGATCAGAATTTTAAAGAAAAAATCACAATAATAGTACGGTCCGTATCCTCCATTATGATATCTCAATAAAAAAGAAATGAGTAGGAATATATACAACATAATGTTTCTTGAAAATAATAGTAACATTTGTGGAATCCACTTTAAATTAAAGCGACTTTGTTTCAACCAGTTGTCTGCCGTGGGAACAGGGGGTTTTGCCTCCATGGCGTACGACAGACTCAAGAACACAGTAAATGTATTGCAAATGTATTGCAAATGTCCGTCAAGTGACAATGAACAGCTGGAAGGACTTTGTCGAAAATAGTGTACTGTTACCATGGTTACAGCAGTTTCGTCCTAAATTTCGGAGCTGACGAAAAATTGCAATTATGTCGTTTGTCTCGACGAAACTTTTGTTTTGCTTCCTCAATTTTCGGCCAAGGCCTCTTGGTTGTTCAATGTCATGAAGGGCATTTTACAATAAAATCTTAAGTTCTCTAATCCGTTATATGCGGCGTATATTAGAGCTATAACTGCCATTATAATCACAAGCGTGCACAGACGGCACATGTTGCTTAAAAAGCTCGATTAAAGGGATTACTGGAAATTCATTATGATAATAATAATAATAATAATACGGAGTATTTCTAAAGCGCCAAATCCTCATTGATTATGTGCTCAAGGCGCTACGAAAAGGAAATAAGAGAAAAATCACATGGAGCAGGAAGGGACAAAGATAAAAGAAGCACAGTCATGACAATGAAAGGAAACTACTGGAAGGCAATATTAAACAAACAAAATTATATAGGAGAAAGTAGGCCTATTTCGACGGACTTGCTTGGTTGAGATTCGATGCTATGAGCTAGCCGAGTGCAATGATTTATTATCCAAAATTTTCAAATTTTGTGAAGTGAGTGGTCATCGAGCCAGACAGCTTATGATCTGGGGAAATATATGGTTACAATGCACGCCACCAGACTTTACAGCCCAGATCTATAAATCCGCGCCAGTATGTATGGGAGAAGGAAAGTTGGGTCATATGCAATAGATTTACCAACCAGAAGAAACCATTTTTTCCCTATAAAACATAGGCATGATATTTGGTGTCAGTGTGGGTTTAACAATCATGAAACCTTCATGGTTAAACAGACTAGGACTCGCGAAAATTTCGAAAACCAGAAGTGATTGACGGCCCTGCTTGATGAGTTCGATCAAATTCATGCTGTCTGAATTATTATAAAATATTTTTGTTATTATCTAGGCCTGTGTTAAACGGACTCGCATGACGAATACAATGTAAGTACATGAGCAGTTACATTAATCGCAGTAGCGGATCAAGGATTTTCCAACGGGGGGGGGGGGGGGGCATTTTCCCAAGGAAAATTTGACAAGCAAAAAATAAATAAAAAAGGTCATCATTTAAAAATAAAGGTATTTTTATCCCAAGTAAAATTTGACACGTAAAAAAAAGAAGAAGAAAAAAAAGGTCCTCACTTGTGTATGAATGGTATACTCCAATTACCAATATACGCTGTGACTCTCGATCGCGGGGGGGGGGGGGGGGCGACACTTGTGTATGAACGACATTAAAAAATGGATTATGACTCTCAAAAGGGGGAATAGCACGGGCCCGGAAATGCCCCCCCCCCTGGCTTGATGTTCCAATATATTCTGCTTCAGTTGCAAATGGGCCAGGTAGATTAACTGGTTTAAGTCTGGTTCAGCAAAAAAACCTTTTGAAGGAGATGAATCTTCTAAGAGTGATACTTTGATCATGGGCGGAAATCCAAGGGGGGGGGGGGGGACAGGGGGACGCGTCCCCCTACCAAAAATAGTAGGGGGAACACAATATCAAATGTCCCCCTATACTATTTTTGAATTATGATGGAGAAAAATTTATCATTCACAATAAAAATAAAATGACCTTACATTCCGGGGTGAAAATCTTTTTTTTTGTTTGTTAAAATGACCTTACACTTTGGGTGATAACCCTTTTTTTAATTTTTGCTTGTCAAATTTTCCAGCCCCTGGTCCCCTAACTTTTGGGACAGATTTCCGCCAATGACTTTAATGAAATACAAAATATTGCTAGAAGCGAATGCGAGCATGTCTCGTGAGAGTGAAACTAAGTAACACCAATCATTCCATGCACATCTCAAATTAGATGCATTGAACCCAACTCTTTCCTTCAGGTTCAGACCAACGATATCATAGAGCCTGATAACCATGTTATTATTCTTATAATCAACACTCGCTACATACACCCTGTCCTGCTCATCCACGGCAGCGTACAGGTAGACATCCTCTGGAGCTTGTAGCGACTCCCCAGCGTTCCCATCCCTGTCATAGACCGTCACCATGCTTGCATCGGTAAATCCTTGCATATTCCTTATCCTGGCATTACATGAACTTGTGACGATCAAACCCGAACTGGTGACAGATGCCTGACTTACAATGTGTTTTGTTGAAATATTGTGTTCGCAAATGGATCCTGTGGAGTTATAGATGTCGACCCAATTTTCAGATTTAGTAATGATGATTTCATCTGACAAACCGCTGCTTAATCTTAAAGAGGGCATCCTGCTCATGAATGTTGATTTCGTCTCTCCATTTTTTGAATAAACTTGTACCCCGCTTCCATTCGATATGCAAAAAGACAAGTCTTGCTGAAACATCACACTCTCACAACTCGTGTATGGTTGCATTTCTAGGTGCCGAATTTGTCTACCAGTCGAATCAAGGATATGTACACCACTAATATCTCCGAAACTTTTGACGTAAGAAGAGTACTCGTATCCTATGGCCACGCTGTTAGAAGAGTACTTGGTCATTACCTTCATCTTTCCCGGTAGATCTACACTCCGAATGACTTCTAACTTGTGACCTGATCTTGAGGTGCTCCCGAGGCCAAGGCGAGGATTTTGAGGTTTGAGACTTTTCTGATGAAGTGAAGAAAAAAAGGGAAATTGATATAATGTTTTAATCAAATTAATGATTATGATCATGATATATAATGCATTTACAAGAACAAAGAGATCTCCAATGAACATTTTGGTGTAGCTAGGCCTATGCCATTACCCCAAGAAAGGATCGCCAGTCGCTCTGAACTAACGAACACATTTATTAAACACCCACCTGGATACAGGGGCGGCGATCCTGGGGCGGGGAGCACAGTGCCCCCCAAATTTGTGAAGGACTGAAAAAGTGCATTTTTTACGCAAGACAAATGCCCCCACACAGTGGCGTACCTAGGATTTTCCACAGGGGAGGCAAAATCGGCCGCCCAAAATTTGACAAGCAAAAAAAAAAAAAAAAAAAAAAAAAAAAAAGGTCTTCAAGCTCGTCAGGGGGGCAATATAGGTCTTCAAGCTCGTCAGGGGGGCATAAAAGGTCTTTCAAGCTCGTCAGGGGGGGGGGGGGGGGGGCAGAGTGCCCCTCCCGTAGGTACGCTAGTGCCCCCACACGAATGTGTACTGTTCCCCTTTTACCTGAGGAGGACCCGTTTTAGGTGTTACCATGTGCCATTTATCATATGAGTGCCAATTAAAACCCCAAATCTCCCCTTACGAACGTGTTCTGTGCCCCTTTTACCTGAGAAGGACCCGTTTTATGTGTGAGCAAGTGCCCCTTACCTTCTTATAGGTGCCCTTTCTCGAATCAGTGCCCCTTTTTACCCAAGAAAAGTGCCCCTCACGAACGTTTTCTGTGCCCTTTCACCTGAGAATTATAGGACCCGCGGCATGTGGTAACGACTGCCCCATTGAAACAAGAAAACACTATTCTCATTTTATATAATTGTGTTACTGTACATGTAGTTCTGAAGGAAAAAAAAAGTTGTAAGAATAATCCTACGTGTCTTAACTTTCTTGAGTCATGTGAGTGGGGTAGTTAAGCAGTGGCGTACAGATGGGTGGGGGCTTGAGGGGCTCTTGATTATGGTAATGTCTGCCCTTTGTGAAAACTTTAAATGGCTGGCTTCACCAAATGGCAATTTTCCTTGTATATTATCCATTTGATGCTTGAACATGTTGGGCATGACCCCTTCTTTCAATTCGTGGCTCCAAACTTTTTGTTAGCTCTTGCCACATCTATAAAATAATTACTGAGAATTTGGTAATTGGTATTCCTGATTGTTTGTCAGAATACAAAAAGGACTTGTGCTTAAATAATTATGTTCACTTATCATGTCACGCATGCCATATCCCTCACATGTGTTAGTATCTTCCAAGATCATAAAAGAGCGCCAAAGATACGCAAATCATTAACTACAAATGTCTTCAGTTTCGATTAATGCCATGCTTGACTTACTCCTCTATTCTTGTAACATTAACATAACTCAATTTTATGAGTAAAGATTTGTGTTATTAGCTCTTGATCATGCCAAGCATGCTTGCCTCATTTATATTCAACATTCGTGTGTTTTACTATCGATTTCCAGTTGATTAATCAACTCTTCGTTAAAATAAAAATGCTTGATTATGGTAATGTCTGTCCTTTGTAATAATTCCAATGGCTGGCTTCACCAAATGGCAATCTTCCCTTTATATTATCCATTTGGTGTTTGAACATGGTGGGCATGACCTCTTCTTTCAATTCGTTAACTCCATGGACCTATCCACGGAGGATTATTCTGTTGTTGCTGGGGGTGCTGAGCATTGTCACAGCGCCCCAGTATGCTCAGCACCCCAGTAGCAATAGATGATCCTCCGTGGATGGGTCCGTGGTTAACTCCTAACGTTTTGTTAGCTCTTGCCACACCTATAAAATAATTACTGTGAATTTGGTGATTGGTATTCCTGATTGTTTCTCAGAATACAAAAATGACCTGTGCTTAATTACGTTAACTTATCAAGCCATGCATTTCATATCCCTCACATGTTTCATTATCTTGCAAGATCATAAAAGAGCGCCAAAGATATGCAAATCATTAACTACAAATGTCTTCAGTCTCGATTAATGCCATGCTTGACTCACTCCTTTATTCTTGTAACATTAACATTACCCAATTATAAAAAAAAAGATCTGTGTTCACTTGCTCTTGATCATGCCAAGCATGCTTGCATCACTTTTTTGTCAGTTTTGGATTACAAGTTGAATAATTGACATTTGGTTTAAACAATTTACTTGAAAAGGCAATGTCTGCCTTTTGTTAATAATTACTTTCAATGGCTGGTTTCACCAAAATGGCGAAATTATCCATTTGATATTTCAACATGTTGGGCATGGCCCCTTCTTTCAATTCATTGACTTTATTTTTGTTTTCTTTTGCCACACCTATAAAACAGTTTCCGAGTATTCGGTGATTGGTATTCTTGTTCGATTGTTAGAATACGAATAGGACTTATGCTCAAATATGTTCAATTATCATGACATGTATGTCGTATTCCTTTATTCATTATCAATAAATTTCTTAGTATCTTGCAAGTTTTCAAGATAAAAGAATGCCAAAGATGTGCATAGTTAACTATGCTGTTTGATTGATGTCATGCAGGCCATACTCGTTACTCTTTCATATTACTCTTTTACTACTTTGTCTTTTTTATTGTTCACCTTTGCAATGCCAACATTCTTCTATTAGAAAACAAAAGTAAAGAAACGTTTTCATTGTGAGCTCTTGATCATGCCTTGCATGTTTGCATTATGCCTTAATTATTAGCGTCTATTTTATTATTAACTTATATTTGAATAATTCGACTTTGTCTTAGACAATTCGCTTGATCTAGTCATGTCTTTCCTGTGTGCCTAACTTCTATTGGCTGACTTTACTGAATGGTAATATTCCCTTGTAACGTCGATCTTATTGTATTATGCATGCATAAACGACTTCACTATACGTTTTTGAAATAATATCTTGATATTTGAATTTGCTATTTAGTTGTATCTCACTACATATTCTTTTATTTTGGAGCTTCTCACTTTATGTCCTTCGTCAATATCTGTTACGATTATATTCGTTCCGTTCTCACTGACTTTGCATCGTTCACACTTAAAGGTATCTGCCCTACGTTCTCGGCTTTGTGTTGCACCTCCTCGTCCTTCTTTATGTGTTTTGTGTTCTTTGCCTTCTCCCCTCGCTCTGTTACTTTGCTTGACTGCCTTTTATATGACCTTGACCAACACTTTATTGGACATCAGTGGCGTAACTACGGGGGGGGGGGGGCATGGGGGGGGCACGTGCCCCCCCCATCGGCTGGCAAAAAAAAAAAAACGGGGAAAAGGAGAAAAAGAGGGAGAAAGAAAGAAAAACGTAGTGGGGGATGAAGACATTATTGTATATTATATTATACTATGTTATATTATATATTACATTATACTATTTTACATAAAAAATATTTTTCATAACTTTATGAAACAAAATTTGCTTAGGGCCTATGTGTTCATCATTCCTGGTGCTCGCATTGTCTGTTTAATTCCTGGTGTACTAAAATATCCCGCTTTCAAGTCAATATACACCCATTAGGCCTATAGTTCCAGTTATAACTGTTAAAAGTCAAAGACCTGTATTTACTACAATTAGGACACTTCATGTATAGTTATGATAATAATGCACTTCCCCATATTTTTGATGCCATGTTCCCTAAAAATCAATTTTATCTTTACTACCCCACGAGACACTCTGACGAACTTCATACACCACTTTTCGGAACTTTACTGGCCAAAAATACATTCCTATTCAACGGTCCTAAATTCTGGAACTCCCTATCTAATAATGTTAAAGAGAGTGTCTCTTTAAATTCATTCAAACGTAAACTTAAACTTATCCTGCTTCATTCCTATTCTTCGCAACGGAACTAAGACTTCATTATCTTGATTATCATCCTTATATTTTTCATTTTATAAAAAAAAAAAAAAATTCATCTTATATTGTCCAGTTATATCATCTTTTGTTACTTCACCAGATCAAGCTGGTTTGTAGTCAACCCTTCCCCATTCTGACTTTTCCTCCTTTTATTTTGTTTTACTTATTATGTTATCTTGTCTTGTACTGTCCTGTCTCTTGTTTTGTCTTGTCTCTTGTTTGTCTTGTCTTCTATGTCTTGTCATTTCTTCTGTCTAATGCGCAACATATCCTTCACAGCGAAGACCTCTTTGTGTCAATAGCTTTGCACTTGTTCTGTAATTATGTTTACATCAATATGATTTCGACCTTTTTGTTCCTTCTCTTTTTTATTTCCTGTATATAAACGCATATATGAATAAGTCGATTATATTTTCTTCATTTCCAAGGGGGATCCACACTTAACAAGCTTTGCTTTTTAGTAAACCCCCTCATTTCCATTTATGCTCAATATTATACTTTTTTTTTGTTTTACGAAGTAAGAATACTCGTTTGTAAAATTGTATTTGATTTGTATTACTTTATATTACTTTGTATTATGTTTTGAATCGAAATGGAATAGAGAATTGAATTAAAATGAACATGTGTCCCCCTTTCCCTGCCCCCCACTTTCAACTTCGCTCCGCCGCCCCTGCCTGGATATTTATAAATTTAGGAGTTTTCGCTCCACGACACAGGACAGCCTCAAGAAATAGAAAATATATTGTCAAATGCCCTTCATGACAATGAACAACCAAAAAGTCTTTGTTGAATATTGGTAAAAAGAAACGACAGCTTCGTCCAGGACTCTGGACAAATGACACATTTCAAATTTTTCGTCAACTCCGAAAATTTAGAAAGAAACTATTGTTCCGGTTCATCCATTCATTTTCAATTCATTTACTGTGTTCTTGAATCCTTCGTTGAGCTAAAAGTCCCTGATAATAGAGAGGACGATTGCGATATAAGTATATAAATTATATAAATTATATACATTAAAGACTTGGCCTTCTGTGATACATGTAATTTGTTTAGAAGGAAAGGATAGCCATAAAGAAAACTATCAAAAGCGGGAGAGTGACCTGTAGATATTATAATGGAATGTGTTTTGAACTCTAACTGGCCCTAAGCTGTATTTTTACTACGAATAGCCAATCGTAACACAACACATGTTAAAAGTACTAGTGGATATTGATAATGATAATACAAATATGGGATAGCGCACGTATCCACCTTGTAAGGTGCTCAAGGCGCTTCTATACCCAAGCTAATTAAGCTAGTTTACCTATCCCGGTGCGCACAGCTTTTTGAAGAATTACTTCCTGTCGGTACCCATTTACTTCGGTGCCGGGTAAAAATGGCAGAGGTAAAAATGGCAGAGGTAATAATGGCAAAGGTAAAAATGGCAGAGGTAAAAATGGCAGAGGTAAAAATGGCAGAGGTAAAAATGGCAGAGGTAAAAATGGCAGAGGTAAAAATGGCAGAGGTAAAAATGGCAAAGGTAAAAATGGCAGAGGTAAAAATGGCAAAGGTAAAAATGGCAGAGGTAAAAATGGCAAAGGTAAAAATGGCACAGAAAAAAATGGCACAGGTAATAATGGCAAAGGTAAAAATGATAGAGGTATAAATGGTCAGTTTTAAACCCCCATGCCAAAAAACCCCAAAGCCCCTCCATGTACAGTAGATTAAATATGAAAGGTTCTGAGAAGAAATTTGGAATTATAATGTTTGACTAATGGAAAGGGTAACATTTTCAAATGATGCTGTAGATCTTCTGCACCAAATTGATAACACTTGAGTTGGTATTTCTTATTTTTTCGTGGACTTACATGCACGGTCTTCTCATGTCAAATCGCTCTTCTAATATTCAAATTTGAAGCACACTTTGGATCCCAAGTATTATACTTCATTCATTACAGGGGAAATTCACACTGACATAAAGATTATTGTAGAAATAGCAGAAAATAATTAAAATGATACTGGTGGGGGTTTTAGGGAATCCATCAAAGATTTAAAAAGCTGTTAGAATTTTACATTTTAACGGTGACGTCATTTGCAAGCAGTTTTTCCCGCATATGGTGTAATAAAAAATATCAATGAAATGTCAATTAAAAAAAAAAATGAAAATGGCTTTTATTGTAACATACAAATCATTTCACATCCGCACCTGAAAGATTTTTTTTAGCAATCATGAACCACTGATTAAAATATTGAAAAGTATACATTTTGGTGCATTAAATACGGGGCAGCTGCTAGTATATGACGTCACAGATCATAAAAACTCAAACTTCTAATAACTATCTTAATCTTTGATGGGCTTGCCGCAAACTTTCACCAATATATTTTTCTGCTAATTTTACAGTAAACCATTTGTCAGGGTGAATTTCCCCTTCAAAACAGGTCGATTTTTCCCAAAGTAATGTAATTCAGAACTTAATATGTTAATGTGTTTATTAATTTCTCTTTGTATATATGTTTAATCGTTTTATGATTTCTGTATACAGTGTATACTGAATCATTTATTTTTATTATTATTTATTTATTTTCATTTTTATTTGTTTATTTTTTATTCATTTTATATATATATATATATATATATATATTGTTTATTTCTTTATTTTATCTTATTTTTTATTCATAAAATTTACTTATAAAAGGGGGCCTTCACCCTACAAGCTCTGCTTTTTAGTTGGTCTCCTTCCCTTTCGATTTCATGGTATTATTGTATGATAAAAAATGATATAAATGTTATATTTTGTAAATATGTGTATTGAACTATCATTGTAAATGTAAAAAGATTGAAAGAGAAAATAAATGAATTGAATTGAAATTGAATTGAATAGAATGGTACCTAAGAAACACCTAAAAATTCAAATCCCTGATTCGCTACACATTTCAAAATTAATGCGGTAACCGTTACCATAGAAACTAGGTTAGGAACCTGACATCCACTTGGACTAGGTGCAATGAGGTATTGCTCTGAAAAACTGAACACTAGTTGCTATTATTATATCATTTACATTAAACTATATACGTATCATATCAATATCTATTCGGATCCATTATGATGTTGAAATATGAAAAATTGCTTTTATTGCAGAACGTTTTGTTATTTTTCTGTTATCCAAGTTATGCCAGTGGTTCAAAGAAATCCCGAACTCGTCTATTTCAGTGTGTTAATGGTAGCGCACATTGGTCTTTACATTAAAATTTGTTTGTTATGTATGGGATGAAGTGCTGTTCTACTATACAAACTGGCCAAGATAATACTTTCATCAATTACTAATTGAAATTATTTTGGCATGAAATAGTTTGAGTTTGATCATATCAAAGATAAAGTATAGACCTAAAATGATGAAAGAAAAATCCATATAATATCTAATCAGTTCATAATACTCCTTTCGTCGAGAGTAGTCCATTCAAGTTCAATAACTATGACTGATATTAACCGAAATGGTTCTGTTTTTTTCCTTGTTGATGTCGCATATCATGATCTTTACCTCTGCCAGTTTTACCTCTGCCATTTTTACCTCTGCCATTTTTACCTCTGCCATTTTTACCTCTGCCATTTTACCTTTGCCATTTTTACCTCTGCCATTTTTACCTCTGCCATTTTTACCTCTGCCATTTTTACCTTTGCCATTTTTACCTCTGCCATTTTTACCTCTGCCATTTTTACCTCTGCCATTTTTACCTTTGCCATTTTTACCTCTGCCATTTTTACCTTTGCCATTTTTACCTCTGCCATTTTTACCTCTGCCATTTTTACCTCTGCCATTTTTACACCGAGCCATTTACTTCACCTTGGCTTAATGCAGCACAATGAGGGTAAATTTCTTGCTGAAAAGGAGAACATGCCATGGCTGGCAATCGAACCCACGTCCCTCAGATTGAAAAAGAGTCTTAACCACTAGACCACGGTGCCCCTATTACCATCAAATCTTTCATAACCATGCATAACTGCATCGACAACTAGCTTTAAGTATAAATGGAAAAAAAAATGCTTCTGTCATTTTATATATGAATATTTTCCATCTTACGTTTCCTTTTGACTTTAAGTTAACATGATAATATGAACCATGGACAATTGTTGTTATATTTTGCCACCACTGATATATTTGTAGAGCATTCTATTTTATTTAGTAATTCATGCCCACTTTCCCGCTCACGTCTCCCTCTCTCGTTCCCTTTCCTTTTCTTCTTTTCTCTGCCCTTTCCTTGTTTATTGTATTTTTGTCTATATGCGTATCCCGCCACAAGCCTCAGCTTTTAGGCTATACGCCTTCTTCTTTAAAACTAACATGTACAAATTTATATTCTTCATAACAAATTGATTTTTGTATAAATTAATGTTTACGAAAATTTAAAGAAATGGAAGAAAATAATTGTTTATTTGAATTGAATTGAACTGTCTGGGAATGACGGCTAAAATAGTTTTGAGTGTGGCTGCACAGATCAAATGCAAAAGCAAGAAGAGCATTGATAGCCTAAGGGGGCTCACTGTCAAGATTAAAGGCGAAGTTCACCCTGACAAAAAAAATATTGTAAAAAGTAGCAGAAAAACTAATACCAAATATTGCCGAAGGTTTGAGAAAAATCCATCAAAGAATGAAAAAAAAGTGATTACAATTTTAATCATTTGATTTGTGACGTCATATGCGAGCAGCTCAATTTCCTACATACCGTATGGTAAAAAATAAAAATGAAATGTCATTTTCTTAGAAAATTGATAATGATTTTTACTGTACCTTCAGTATATCAATAGACAAATTATTTCACACCCGTTCCTACAAAGAAAGCAAAAATAAGTCATAACGAACCATTAAAAATTGAAATTTATGCATTTTATATTACATTACATAAATTATGGGGCAGTTGCTCGTTTATGACGTCACAAATCCAACACTTAAAATTTTAATAATTTTCTTAATCTATAATTGAATTTCCCAAAACCATCACCCATATTTTTCTATAATTATTATTTTTTTGCTATTTTTACAACAAACTTTTCTTCAGGGTGAACCCCCCCCCCCCACTCAGTGTTATTTAGGGTACGCCTATGCTCGTTCCCTCCCTTAGAATTAAAGCAGGAATTTCAGGAACTTGATCCCGGGATTTGATAAAATTTTCTATGATATTTAAGATATTTTATAACCCCTTTTTCAAATTTCTCAGGAATCCAAAGAGAATGATAAAAAAACACCCCCTTTTTAAAGAAATCTCCGGGTGAAAAGTCAAATACATCCCCTTTTTTTACAATTCGCGGGCCGGACTTGTCCCGCGAAAAGGTACCCCTTTACCGGACATTTTGGGAACACGCATGCGGTCCCTCCGACCCCGGAGGGGGGGGGGGGGGGGGTCGGGGTGAACTTCCCCTATATGCACGCTCTCTTATTGTAGTACATATCGTATACGTAATAAAGGGGTACGGTGTATGGGCTGAAAATATTATTATTTTATAATAATTAATCTAAATAGATAGAGCAAAATTCACCGAGCAATATACTGTAAAACGTCATCAGAATTTGATAACAAATAACGAAGTTATGGAATTATGGATCTTAGAAAAAAAGTGTAAAAAAAGCTATTAAAAATTCATCATGACAGCATGCGTGTACCCTACACTCACACTGTCATGATGAATTTGCAATAGGTGTCATGTCCCCCCAATTCACCTTTTCTGTTGAATAGGAATAATAAGTTGCGTCAATGATTATCCCATTTTTCATCAGACAAAATTGAAATAAATATATTTTTATATAATAGAATAGTAAGTAAATGTGTGGTGTATTATGATATCAACATTGAATATTTATAGAGATAGGCATTTTATTGTTTCATCAAAATATTGCAAAACTTTAAAATGTCATATTCTTGTTTCCTTGTCGAATTTTTATGTTTTTCGGTGCTTTATTTGTCTGATTTACTTTATTTGTTCAAGACATATTCAGCCTCGATAACTCCAGTATGTAATCCGCTAGACCCTGTATTTTAAACCCTCTGTTCCCAATTTCGAGTTTTCGTGGGGCACCACCGTCAAAGTAAAGTTTGATCCCGCTCCCGTGCAGATCCCCAAACTGTAAAAATCAAATCTTATTTAGCGTGTTAGCGAGGCGAGAGAGCGAGAAATAGCCACTTTTTTAATTCTTATAGAACAATTCACGAACAAATCCTCAATGTATTAATTAAAACAAGAAATCGAATTTCAACCAGAACTTATTTGATAGTATTGCATAATCGTTTCCCTTAAGATAACGAGGGAAATGTTTCATTCACAAATTCCACATGACCCCCTCCCTCCCTTGGGATTAAAGCCAGTGTTAATTCAAATAAGTGGCAATCAAGTGGCGTGTCTATCGGTTATTATTGAAACTTGATTTTGTTTTAAATTCCATCAGGAAAAGTGAGCGAATAGAGGGCTAATGTAAAATTCAATAAGTCTGTAAATATTGTTTTAAGCATGAAGTTGGGCATGAAGTACATCATGGATTAAGAGGTCACTTTTATGGTGGAGTACTGATTGATTGTTCTGATAAACACAATTTTTCTGTCCCTTTTTCCTTCTTCTTTCTTTCCCATTCTCCCTCCCCCGTTCTTTATTTTTTCCTTCATCCCACGCGGCATGGTGCATTGTTCCGTTGAAATCCTTCATGGAGAAGTTTGCCCCCCTCCCCGCGCCACTGGGTGCAAGAGGTGTATTATTAGGAAAAAATCAATTCGATTTCTTTTTTTAATTTGATAATTATGGTGATCAGTGCACGAGTACACACTTTGATAGACGTGGACCTTACAATCTGATGCAGTAATAAATTATCAATGCTAACCTTTCCCTTCAGGCCCTTGGTTTCCTCAATGGATACAATCTCGTGACCTTCAAACATGGCAGACATCTCTTGGTGACTAGTTTGACACCTCTCACACAGGTACTTGTCGCAAGTTTTGCAGAAGGACTCAGCATCCCCTTGCCGTCTGCAAGCAGTGCACTTTGGATGCGTTTCAGTCTTGCAGCCATGGTCCTGGCGGTAGTTGTATACGATTCTGTTGACCGTCACGTTAGCGGGGAAATCATCAACGCCTTTCGTAGGAGTAAACTTGGTGATTTTCCTACAGACAGGGCATGCCATGTGACCAAGATGTCTGGATGACTGCAAATATTCACTGAGGCATCTCCTGCAGAATGTATGTCCGCAGGTAGGCAGCATAATCGCATCGACGAAGATACCTAGGCATACAGGACATTTCAAGTCTTCCTGCAAGGAATCTGAGGATTTTGCTTCTGCAGCAGCCATGTTATAACAGTATTTCACCTTTTCCTTGATAACTAACACGTTTGAAACCTATGAAAGATAATAAAAAGAGCTATAAGTTCTAGTTCTTAGTCACGATGTCAGTTCTCAATATCATGCACGTAAAACCCACATAGTGAACAACACAACCACTGCCAGTGTTATAGCGCAACATAATTTCCGGGTAAAATCCGGGGGGGGGGGGGCAGTCAAATGCTTTGTTGTACGCATGCATGACCAAATTATGTCCAAACATCCCCTATCTCTGTGTGCAAAATGGCCATCTAAACAAGCTTTTCGCGGGCTTGATTTACACATTTTGGCCCCTAAACAAGGTGTCGCAAGAATATGACCCCTAAACAAGTTTTGTACAATTGGGAAGAACCCGGGAAAAAGCTTGGGGGAAAAAATGCCCTAAACACGTTTGGCTCGTAAAAAACACCCCTTTAACGCGTTTTTTGTTCACGCATGTGTACAGCAATATATTAGACTGCCCCCCCCTCCGGGGGTAAAATGCAAATTAATGCGACTTTAATGCTGACGTATGTATCCAAATAGAAGAGAGTTTTTGCTCTGCAACGCACGACGGATTCAAGAACAGAGTAAATACATTTTATAAACTATATCTTTTAAATTATGACAGCAATCTTATATGACCTGAAACTCACATGAGATGTTCAGTGATACTTGATTACTCTTGTTTAAAAATTTTATGAACTAGATCAATTCACTTTCGGAGTTATGATGGTAATTCAACAATTCCCCCAACATGGCCAACGTTCATTGACCTTTGACCTTGGTCATGTGACCTAAAACATGCACAGGATGTTCGGTGATACTTGATTACTCTTATGTCCTAGTTTTATGAACCAATACACTTACAGAGTTATGATGGTAATTCAACATATACCCCCAACATGGCCAAAGTTCATTGACCTTTGACCTCGGTCATGTGACCTAAAACTCGCAAAGGATGTTCAGTGATACTCGATTACGCTTATGCCCAAGTTTTATGAATCAGATCTATACACTTTTGAAGTTATGATGGTAACTCAACAAATACCCCCAACTCAGCCAAAGTTATTTGACCTTAAATGACCTTTAACCTTAACAAGCATCATTCCAACCATGTAGCAACATACCTCATATGCCTAAAAAAATTATTCCAAATTATTATAATAATGTCTGCATAATAATCATAACCATGTAACAAACCTTGTTCCGATGTACATAATTTTATTGACACAGCTTACACACAGACAAAAAATCCCCGGGTCATTAAATGTGCTTACATTTTAACAATTTTATAGGATCTCTCCTGTTATGAAAATGAGACAGGATATTGTATCGGATGTCATGGGCGGAAATCTCTCCTCAAAGGTGGAAGGACACAATCTAGTTTGCATGGATCTTACACACACATCCTCACACACGTATGTGTGTAAATACAGTATATATATATACATATATATATATATATATATATATATATATATATATATGTATATATCGAGCTGTGATTGGCTAGATTGGTACCACGTGACTTCCCTTCAAACTGTTATATTTTACTTATGTACAATATAACTTTCGATTTTGGAGGGTAATACCCGTGTTAAATGAATGGGGAGAATATCTATTGATGGCGATGCGCGATTAGTCTGCATTTACTCCGCGCATGCAATGCGCTGAATCTTGATTTTTTTTTTTAGTGATGTCACCTTTTCCTGACCCGTGCAAGTTACATTATGGACGGTACATTTTGGATGTCGTGTGCGACGGTACGAATGTTTGACATTCAGCCTCCCATTTGCTAGCGTACAACAAGCTAAGTAACGGTTGTTAAATTTACTATGATAAATAGTTAACGTTCTATCATACAATATTACTGGACTATAGGAACTCCAAATTTAAAATCATACTTCGTGCAGGTTTATTTCACCTCGGCCTCGGTGAAATAAACCTACACTGGGGATAATTTTATATTTGTCTTAATATATTGTACAATAGATTGTACTATTTATATAAGAGATATATACATACATATATATATATATATATATATATATATATATATTTATATATATTGAAAAGTCTATATAAAAAATTGTTTCAAATTATGATATCTATATTTTGATGTTTATAGATGCTCTGAAATCTTATCTTTGAAATGTCATTAAAAAAAATGATTTGTTCATGTTTGAGCGAACACGGGACGGTTTTGTCGGGGGTTCAAAATGAAGCTTGCGCCAAAATGGCAGAAATTAGAAATTTGATGATTAGACTTCTTGCTAATCAGCAGACCTTCTCTAAATCTTTTCATTACCTTTGCCTTAATTTTCAAATTATGCTGTCAGATTTCATTTACAAATTCATTTATTTACTTGAATTATTATTTTTTGGTCATTTAAACTTTTTTTTCTTTGTCGAAAATTGGTGAACAGCAACAATAGTTTTATCTTATAAGTTTTGGGGCTGACGAAAAATTGAAAGTTTATCCAGAGACCAGGATGAAACTGCCGTTTTCATTTACCATTTTACTACTTGGATGTGCTTATGCATGAAGGGCATTTGACAATGCATTTTAAATAATGATGATGATGATAATAATAACAATAATAATATGCAACATTTATATAGCGCTTAATACAATGTTTCTAAGCGCTGCATAATTTATCACCCCTGCTTTAGCTAATCAGGCGCTCGAGCATTTAAGGAATTTCTTCCTACCGGGTACCCATTTACTACACCTGGGCGACGAGTGGCAAATGTAAATAAACGCCTTGCCAAAGGATGCGAGCGCTGCGGTGGGATTCGACCCCGGGACCTTGTGGTTCAAAGTCCGGATACTTATAATCCACTGAGTCACGACACCTCTACATTGTTCTTGAATCCGTCAAGCGTACACTCCCTAATATAATGGGTGATTTCAAGTTCAGTGTTGGCCTTTTGGTGTTGGTGTTAGGTCAGTTTTTACACGATTATAACACCAAACAAAATGAAGATGGTCCCGGAAAGTCACTATTAAAGTAGTTGTTGAAATGCCAATATTGTGATCTGGTCCCCGTAACACAAAGCTTAGCGATGAAGTAGCAATTATAAAAGAAAACTTCTGATTGGTTCCTGGTCAGTATAGTTTGAGCAAAATGCGCGTGTAATCTTGATATTGATTGGTCAGTTCATTTAGCGATTGATCGCTAATCTTTGTGTTACTGAGTCCTGGATCAGTTTTGCAAAATCTGTTTAAGTTTTGGAGCTAGGGGAAGCAATCCAAATTCCAACACCAGCACCAACACCAAGGCCAACACCGGACTTGAAATCACCCAATATATGTTCTTCCCCCACTCCTTACGTGGAATCGAGTCCATGGCTCCGTAACACAAATGTTTGCAATTAATCGCTAAATACCAATGACCAATCAAGATCATCGTTGCATGCAACTCTGTTTAAAATACTGACCGGGAGCCAATGACTGCGGTTCTTTCATATTTTGCAATTCATCAAAAATCTTTGTGTTACGGAGCCCAGGGCCCCGTTGTACAACGAGTTACGATTGATCCGATCAATAGCAACTATGGAAAGCCAGCAAAGTCAACATATGAAATGCATGTTTGTTCAAAACAAATTCTAGATATGAATGCATATCAATAAATTCATTAATTTCTTGACAATTGGGGTGTTTTCCTTTGATTACAAAGGACATCTTGCAAATTTCCTGTAGAAAAAATTATGACACTGATGGATTTCCATAGAGTTACGATTGATCGGATCAATCGTAACTCTTTGTACAACGGGGCCCTGGTCTATCGTTCAAACTTCTTCATTAAACTTGCATTCGTTGTTTTCCAATTTTTAGGAGCTGTCTGTCTGCAACTCGTGTAGTCTATATAGATTCTAAACGTCGGTGTACTTGTTATTTCTCTCCCCTTGCTTCATTCTCCCCTGCGCGCCATCCCCAGTGATCGCGCTCTTTCACGCCCCTGAGGAAAATCGTGTGGCTGTTTTCATTTCGGGCGTAGAGGTCGAGGATTGTGTTATTGATCAACTGAAAAGCAGAACAGTCCTGGCAAAGGACTACAACTCGTGCAGAGATGGAATTCACAAGAGGTTGTGGCATATGGCTAGGTCACAATAACCTCAACCACCTTGGTAACTGGTTGCAAGGGTACACCGGGGAAGACTTAGTGGGACTAAAGAAGATATCCATACAGGCTCCAGAGTTCTTTGGGAAACTGGAACGGGAATTCGGCTTTAAGTCATTATTGGATATGATACGTTTCAAGAAAATGCCCGATGGTATAGTTTAGTGACATAGACATTGAAACAAACGCATAATGAAAAAGAGCTAATCTGGGCTCCGTAACTCAAACTAGCGATCAATCGCTAAATGAACTTACCAATCAATATCAATGTTACACGCGCATCAAGTTTAAAATACTGACCAGGGACCAATTAGTGCGGTTCTTTTATATTTGCAATTCATCGCTAATCTTTGTGTTACGGCGCCCTGGTCCCTAAGCACACATTAATTTGCTTTTCGCCTCCCATAATATTAATAATAATAACATTCCTCTCGATCAGAGTGAGACGAGGAACCAGTCATTTTGGAGTGGGATTTACATTGTTTGAGAGTGCATTCTGGACAGAATAGTGTTTTTTTTTTTAATAGACATTTTCATTCCAAAGAAAAGAAGTCTATAAATCAACTCTCAAAATATTTAATCCTACCCCAAAACGACTGGCCCCTCGTCTCACTCCGACAGGAGTGTGATTCGGCATCATTTGGGACCAGATTAGCTCTTTTGAATTTATAAAATAAGAGAAAGAAGAGTTTGCACTTTTATTGTTCATGTAATGTGTGTAAACCGTTGTAGAATGAATCACTGGGAAGAACTATCCACTCAGCGTGTTAATTCATCCATTCAATCACGCATTTCAAATGTTGAAAATGAAATAAAGTAAATTGAATTGAATCGAAATGTTTTGAAGGGAACTTTTGTAGAGTGATTCACTTAAACTGTTCATGCATTGTATCAAAACCTAAACCTTTGTGAAAGAGGAATACACTTTGTCATGTTACAATTAGTGCTCAGTCTTAAAAGGAACTTGTTCTTGAAGTGTGTGCATATTGCATTAGATAGTATTCTAGGTCAATGCAATTCGTTTGATGTTTTATATGAATCCTGCGTTTTCGCTATTTTTTCTAATCAAACATGATAAAGTAAGGGATTGTTACTTGTGTTATAGTTATGATGACAGATTGTATCTTTAGAGTTTGGTAACATTATGATGATATTTTTAAGGAGATTAAATAGATCAGTCAGGTAAGTCCTGGGCCGTCCTTATCCAGTAGACCCGCCAATAGATCATTTCGTAGTTACTTCATGGGCAATTTTGGTCAAATGACCTTTCATTTTTTTCATTGCGATAGGCAAATTTCAAGGCAAAATGTCATGTAAGTATGCCTTACATAGCAGTATGCAGAAATTGAATAGACCTGGGCAGTGTTTCATCAAAATTTTCATCCGACAAGTTGTCAGATCTGACATCTTTCTCTGATGTTGATTGGCTGAGAGGTACTGTTACTATGGTAACTATCGGATAAAATGGGACTTGTCGTATACAACGTCCGACAAGTCCTTTCATGAAACGCCCCCCCCCCGGTGACTAGAATAGCACACCAATGAACACTCTCCGAGGGTATATATTGCATTTCTACTATGAATGCCTTAGCATATTATAACAATGTACTTGGCCATAACTGTGAAATACCAGTCGCCATAGTGGTCATATTGTTGTTTTTTGTGGATCTAATGATAAACACGATTTAAAAGAATATATGAATAATCAAGACATCAAAGTTGGTGCTGATCTTATTAAATATTAAACAACCGCCATGTCACTTAAGTACCAATGACCTTCTTCTGATCATGCGCAGAATGGAATCATGAAATGGCTTATGTTCAACAATAATTAACCAATCATGCCAATATTGAAGCCTGCAGAAACTAAATTTGCTTGGCGAAAGGGTACTAAGAAATTAATTGAATCGATGCACTGCAAAAACTCTGGTGTTGATTTAACACCAGCCCGGAATCTATATTCTGTCTACACCAGAGAAGTGTTAAACAGCACCAGTTTCGTTTTAATCTAACACCTGATAGGTGTTTATCATGTTTATACAACACCAATTAGTATCAAAACAGCATCGGTTTGATTTCAAACTGGTGTTGTTTTAATACTTCTCTGGTGTGGACATATATAGATTCCGGGCTGATGTTAAATCAACACCGGAGTTTTTGCAGTGTGGGAATTCACCTTATATTCACTACTATAATGATGTCAACTGATTAGGCCTAAAGGTCGAGTCCACCCCAGGAAAATGTGGATGTGAATCCATGTAGAAAAATCTAACAAGCATTATGCTGAAAATTCCATCAAAATCCGATGTAAAATAAACAAGTAGGCCTACATGGTTACACTTCGTAATTCCGAAGGTTCTTCATTCCGAAGGTTCTTCATTCCGAAGGTTCGTAATTCCGAAACACGTAAATTGCCTATACCTCGAAGTTCGTTAATCCGAAAACGTAAAAGGGTTCGTTAATCCGAATATTTGTAGCGTTATTCCGAAGGTTCGATAATCCGAAAACGAAATAAGGTTCGATGTTCAGAAGGTTCGTTAATCCGAAAACGAAATTAGGTTCGTTGTTCCGAAGGTTCGTTAGTCCGAAAACGAAATATATTTCGTTAATCATTTCGTTTTCGGACTAACGAACCTTCGGAATTACGAACCTCATTTCGTTTTCGGATCAACGAACCTTCGGAATTACGAACCTCACTTCGTTTTCGGACTAACGAACCTTCGGAATTACGAACCTCATTTCGTTTTCGGACTAACGAACCTTCGGAATTACGAACCTTCGGAAATACGAACATTCGGAATAACGAACCTTCGGAATATCCGAACCTTCGGAATAACGAAGCATCGGAATTACGAATGTATGCGGGCTTACATGACATTTTAAGTCTCGGTGATTTTTCACAAAACAGTTATATGCACAACTCAGTGACATGCAAGTGAGAGAGTCGATGATGTCCTTCACTCACTTTGTTTTTTATTGTTCGAATTATACAATATTTCAGTTTTTACAGATTTGACAATATTGACCAACTTGACTGAACCACAATGTGCATGTTTAAACAGTGGTATATCACATGTTCAGGGAGGAATAAAACGTTGTTTCACAATGAAGAGAAAATTGGAATAGTTCATATTTCACATAATATATAAAATACAAAATAAATAGTGAGTGATGCCATCAGTCCCCTCATTTCCATACAGACCAGCATGTGCATACAACTGTTTTGTGAAATTAAGCAATACTTTAAAATGTTCTTATTTTACATCCAATCTTGATGAAATTTTCAGTGTTATGTTTGTTGGATTTTTATCTTTTGATTCAAATCACCCTTTTCTTGGGGTGGACTTGTCCTTTAACTATTTGAACAGTACATTAATAAAGTCAACACAATATTAAAAAAGTAAGCTTTCACCTATAATACATTGGATCTTGTGACCAAACCTTCTTTAATAGTGTTTATATAATTCTTTCCAGTCGATAGTTACGATATAAAAATATGCAACGTATTGGACGTAATTGAATATAACTAGGGCCATATACCAGTACCGAAAATAAAATTATGAAGAATGAATATTCAAAGGTTATTTCTTGATTGTAATATTTTATTGTAGATCAATAGTCATTAATATTACAGAATAGGAAGTCAATGGCTCGTATTCTGAAGTCGGTTTAACTTAGACCATTGTCTAACCCTGTGCTAAAATTATGGGAAGCCAAAGGTGTCAAAATTTTTATTAAGTTGTCTGTTTCTTATATTCACTGTGCTCTTTCCTGATTCAACGATGGTGAAGACAATTATCTTTATATATTTTCTAGACAATTATGAATGATTTGAGAGCCAAATGAGCTGAAATATTATATATCTACTGTTAGTGATTTATGTAACGATTGGATATCCATACTTAAACCACAACTTTAAACCTGAGTTTAAATTAAACCCGACTTCAGAATACGGACCTACGTATTTAAGCACATAAATTGTAAAGCGTTTTAAAGAATATGCAACATAAAGAAATTAAATAATGTGAAATTTATTTAAAAGAGCACAGTCAAAGGAAAAAGAAAATATTCAAAATGTAAAATATAACATCGAGAGATAATATGAACAATGTGATTGCTAAAGAATACATTTATTGCTTATAGCAGCATATTTTTGTTATCGTTCTTACATTTGAATGAACAAAGTAAACACATATTATTATTATTATTATCATCATCGTTATTATGACAAAAATAGTAAATATTACAAACGTGCATTCTCGAGTGATTACCCACATTACAAAAATATGAACAATATTAACTTGAAGATTATTGAAGTCTGTGTAAACATTCTAAAAGTTAATCAAATACGAAAATAATGTGCATATAGGATCTAAATATACATTTCATGCGATAAAATAAAACTTTGTTAAACAATACAGGATAAACAACATGTATACAGTGATGGAAGTCTATGTACATAGTGTAGAATCTTTTGGTTAGATATACACCATGCGATCAAATCACACCATGCGATCAAATCACACCATGTGATCAAATCACACTTTGTTAAACAAGTATATACAGGGAAAACAACATTTATACAGCGATGGAAGTCTTATACATATCACAGTGTAGGATCTTTTGATTAAATACATACTCAAATCAAACTTTGTTAAACAAGTATGTACAGGATAAACAACATGTATACAGTGATGGGAGTCTTATACATATAATAGTGTAGGATCTTTTGGTTAAATACATACCATGCGATCAAATCAAACTTTGCTGAACAAGTTTTATATACAGAATAAACAACATGTATACAATGATGGAAGTCTTATACATATAATAGTGTAGGGTCTTTGGGCTAAATACATACCATGCGATCAAATCAAACTTTGTTAAACAAGTTTTATATACAGGATAAACAACATGTATACAATGATGGAAGTCTTATACATATAATAGTATAGGATCTTTTGGTTAAATACATACCATGTGATCAAATCAAACTTTGTTAAACAAGTTTTATATACAGGATAAACAACATGTATACAATGATGGAAGTCTTATACATATAATAGTATAGGATCTTTTGGTTAAATACATACCATGCGATCAAATCAAACTTTGTTAAACAAGTTTTATATACAGAATAAACAACATGTATACAATGATGGAAGTCTTATACATATAATAGTATAGGATCTTTTGGTTAAATACATACCATGCGATCAAATCAAACTTTGTTAAACAAGTTTTATATACAGGATAAACAACATGTATACAATGATGGAAGTCTTATACATATAATAGTGTAGGATCTTTTGGTTAAATACATACCATGCGATCAAATCAAACTTTGTTAAACAAGTTTTATATACAGGATAAACAACATGTATACAATGATGGAAGTCTTATACATATAATAGTGTAGGGTCTTTGGGTTAAATACATACTATGCTATCAAATCAAACTTTGTTTAACAAGTATATATAGGATAAACAACATGTATACAGTGATGGGAGTCTCATATAATAGTGTAGGATCTTTTGGTTAAATGGGTTAAATACATACCATTCGATCAAATCACACTTTGTTAAACAAGTATATACAGGATAAACAACATGAACATATACAGTGATGGAAGTATTATACATATCATAGGAATTCCAATTGAATTTTTTGTTGAAATTGATATAAAATGCGTCCCAGAAAAAAAGAGAAAAAAAGGTAATTCAATATCAGTGCTATATCAAATGCAGTCAATAATTATTACAAAAATAATCCTAGCATTTATGGAGTCTCTTCTTTTATTTGACACAACCTATATGATATCTGCTATTCATATGCGTGAGGATTTGTTTTCCTTTGGGGATATTATAAGACCCCCCCCACAAAAAAAAAAAAGTTTTCAGATGGGATTTGAATTTTAAAGAAAAATCACAATGATAGTACGGTCCGTATCCTCTAGTATGATATCTCAATAAAAACAATGCGTAGGAATATACATGTATAGAACAAAGTGATGTTTCTTTAAAATTACATTTGAAGAATTAACTTTAAATTAAAGCGACTTTGTTTTAACCGGTTGCCTACCGTTGGAATAGGGGGTTCTTTTTTTTATTGAGTAATACATTTGTTTTAATATTATTGATCCAATGCTTATACTACAACGATATTATTATTTTGTTATATATTACATTCGCCTTGTAAATTTATATCTGATGCAATTAATGCAGAAATAAAAGTAATCAATCAATCATTGATAAAGTTAATACAAAATTTCAAAAGTATGCTTTCACCTATAATACATTGGTTATTGTGACCAAACCTTTTTAAAGGGAAAGTTCACACTGACAAAAAGTTTATTATAAAATAGAAGGAAAAAAATCATAAATAATATTGCCGAATGTTTGAGAAAAATCCATCAAAGAGTAAGAAAGTTATTAGAATCTTAATTATTTCATTTGTGACCTCATATGCGAGCAGCTTTCTGACATATGGTAAAAAAAATAAGTGAAATGTCATGTTCTCAGAAACCTGAATTTCTTTTACTGTACCTCCAGTATATCAATACACGAATCATTTTGCACCCGTTTCTAAAAAGAAATAAAAAAATAGTTATCACGAACCATTACAAAATTGAAATGAATGCATTTTATATTACATAACATAATCAGCTGCTCGTTTATGATGTTACAAATCCAAAACTTTAAATTTTAATAACTTTCTTGTTCTTTAATGGATTTTCCTCTAAACTTCACCAATATTTTTTCTATCATTTTTAAGCTATTTTTACAACAAACTTTTCTTCATGGTGAACTTCCCATTTAAAAGTATATTCCATTCATTTCAATCGATAGTTACAAAATGAAAATATGCAACGTATTGAATATAACTAGGGTCATATAGCAGTGCCGAAAATAAAATTATGAAGAATAAACAATTCAAAGGTTATTTGTTGATTGTGATATTGTGTATTAATAAACATTAATTATTACAGATTTGTTTAAACACATAAATTGTGAAGCGTTTTAAAGAATATGCAACATAAAGAAAGTAAATAATGTGAAATTTAATTTTAAAAAGTCATGGAGGAAAATATATTTAAAATGGTAAAAATATAGCATCGAGAGATAACAGGAACAATGTGCTTTTAAGGAAATGAAATTTCTAAAGAACACATTTATTGATTAAAGCAACTTATCGTTATTGTCGTTCTTACGTTTGAATAAACAAAGTAAACACACATTATCATTATCATGACAAAAGGAGTAATATTACAAAAATGTATTTTCGAGTGATTAACCACATTGCAAAAATATGAACAATATTAACTCAAAGATTATTGAAGTCTGTGTAAACATTCTTAAATTTGATTAAATACGAACATAATGTGGTATAGGATCTTTTGGTTAGATACATACCATGCGATCAAATCAAACTTAAACAAGTATATACAGGATAAACAACATGTATACAGTGATGGATGTCTTAAACATATAAGAATTCCAACAGAATTTTTTGTAAAGTGTAAAATGCGTCCCAGAAAAAAAGAAAGATAATATAATTACAGTGCTATATCAAACGCAGTCAAAAAGGAATACAAAAGTAATCCTACAATTTTTAGAGTTTCTTCTTTAATTTGATGCAACCTAAATGATATATGCTACTCATATGCGTGAGGATATCGTTTTTTGGAGGGAAAAACCCCAGATTGTCAGGATCAGAATTTTAACGAAAAAATCACAATGATTTCACGGTCCGTATCCTCTAGTATGATATCTCAATCAAAAAGTGAGTAGGAATATATAGCAAAATAATGTTACTTTAAAATAATAGTAACATTTGAAGAATCCACTTTAATTAAATCGGCTTTGTTTCAACCGGTTGTCTGCCGTGGGAACAGGGTGTTTTGCCTCCATGGCGTACGACAGACTCAAGAACACAGAAAATACATTACAAATGTCCGTCAAATGACACAGAACAGCTGGAAGGACTTTGTCGAAAATGGTGTACCGTTACCATGGTTACAGGAGTTTTGTCCTAAATTTCGGAGCTGACGGCAAATTGCAAATATGTCGTTTGTCTCGACGAAACTGCTGTTTTGATTCGCAATTTTCGACCATGGAATCTTGGTTGTTGATTGTTATGAAGGGCATTTTAAAATAAAATCTTACGGATCTCGAATATCCGTCATGCGGCGTATATTAGAGCTAAAACTGCCATTATAATCACAAGCGTGCATAAAGCGCACGTGTTGCTTAAAAATCTCATTTAAAGGGATTATTAGAAATTCATTATAAGTTCGACGGACTTGCTTGGTTGAGATTCGATGCTATGAGCTAACCAAGTGCAATGATTTATTATCCAAAATTTTCAAATTTTGTGCAGTGAGTGGTCATCGAGCCAGACAGCTGATGATCTGGGGAAATATATAAATACAATCCAAGCTACCAGACTATGCAGCCCAGATCTATAAATCAGTATGTATGGGAGAAGGAAAGTTGGGTCATATGCAATAGATTTACCAACTAGAAGAAACAATTTTTTTCTCTATAAAACATAGGCATGATAATTGGTGTCAGTGTGGGTTTAACAATCATGAAACCGTCATGGTAACAGGACTCGCGAAAATTTCGAAAACCAGAAGTGATTGACGGCATGAATTCGATCAAATTCATGCTGTCTGAATTATTATCAAATATTTTTGTTATTATCTAGGCCTGTGTTAAACGAACTCGCATGACGAAAACAATGTAAGTACATGAGCAGTTATATTAATTGCAGTAGCGGATCAAGGATTTTCCAAGGGGGGGGGGGCATTTTCCCAAGGAAAATTTGACAAGCAAAAAATAAATTAAAAAGGTCATCATTTAAAAATAAAGGTATTTTTATCCCAAGTAAAATTTGACACGTAAAAAAAGAAGAAGAAAAAAAAGGTCCTCACTTGTGTATGAATGGCATACTCCAATTACCAATATTTGCTGTGACTCTCGATCGGGGGGGGGGGGGGGGGGGGGGAGGGGGTTGGGGGGTTGGGAGGGCTACACTTGTGTATGAACGACATTAAAAAATTGATTAATTATGACTCTCAAAAGGGGGAATGGCACGGGCCTGGAAATGCCCCCCCCTGGCTTGATGTTTTTGATCTTTTATGATGGAGGAAAATTCATCATTCACAATCAAAATAATACATGTAAAATGACCTTATATTTCGGGGTGAAAACCCCCCTTTTTTGGCTTGTCAATTTTTTGGGGGGTTAAAATGATAACTTTTTTTGCTTGTAAAATACAGTGGCGGATTCCGGTGGGGGGGGGGGCAGGTGCGCGCGCCCCCCTAATATTTATATATTTGCATATGAGTGTGTGTGTGTGTGAGTTTGTTTGTTTTGTGTGATCGACCGCCTTTGGAAAGTTGATTCATGATTTTGCCCCCCCCATCTGAAAAAAGGATCGACGCCCCTGTGTATATATATATATATATATAGTAAAAAAACCTTGTATATCAATATACTAAAGTATTGGCCTCATTGCAATAAAAGGGTTAGTACACGAGATTTTGAAATCGCACATAACATGCATAATTTGTGTTACTTTTTGCTTGTTTCTTAATAAGTTTTTTAATCTCCCTATATATATGTTTTAAAAAGATCATATGTTTAAATTGATGTATATTTTCTGTTATAATGAAATATGTTTAAGTGGACTTCAGGTAATGGTCGTACGCAGCAAGAGGGAGGGGGGGGGGGGCAAATTCCCGATCAGTTGTTGTGAAAACACATTTTTTCCTTAACATTTCATGAAAACTATGAAAAATATGTGCAAATGTGAGATGTGCACCAAATACTTTTATTACACTTAAAAAAAAATCGCCACATTGAGCAGCTCGGTCCGTTTACACTATCGTTTTTTTTCAAAAATATGTTCGAGCCTTGCCCCCAACCCCCGGAAATATCTGCGTGTGGTCATGCAAAATGGCATGACTTGAAATCCTACATTTTGAAAAGAGCATTTGACAGGGTCAGACTTTACCCCCTTTTCATCATTTTCTTTTATGGTGCCGGTGATTAAGTGCAAAAATATGTGCGCCGCTCGGCAGTGCGCCCCCCCTTTCGCCAAAAGCTGGATCCGCCTATTAAAAAACCAATTTTCTTAAAGGTAAATTGTGACATTGGTTTATTTCAAAACCTTCTTTTAGATTTCACTCTTCGCTTTTCAAAATACTCATAAACAAGTTCTGAGTCCATAAAATGTATTGCATTGGCCAAAAGAACTGTTTTTATTCTCAAAAAAATATATAAAGAAGAAAAATTTTGCCAAGTGAGCTTTCTTTTGATGCAGATTTTGAAATTGATATAAAAAATGAAGAGCGCCACCTTGAGACCAAATGACATCAATACCTGCTCATGAATATTCATATCCATCGCCTCTGCGCTTGTCTCACGTGCCGATCTGTATACCGGCTATACAGTACAGTATCGGATTGAACGGCGGAGTCTGTTTGCGACTTTTTCATTCATATCCTGTAGGAGCGTGTGCATTCGCGCAGTCCCTCGATAAATTAAATAACTTGGAAACAACCAAGGAACTTTTTTAAATGACCATCATAATAATTGTGATGTTATGCACGTTGTTTTTCAAATCGCGGAGAATAGGTCCTACGTACATCTTGATATCTGGGCAGAGTACCAGGTACCGAGAGACGGCTTCCTTCCCTTTCCTTGCTTTTCATCTTTGCTTCGTTTCTCTAGCTGTATTTTTTTTTCTTTACTTGTCCAGGGTATGAAGGGAGGGAGAATTATGGTTGCTTGTGAAAGGGCTATTCTTTTTTTTTTCCCCGTTTTTTATTTCTATTTTATAATTATATTTACATACGCATTTTTGTTTCGATTCCGATTCACTGAATTGTTATCAATTTCTTCAGGTTCTGTATTTTGATTTGTTCATTATTATAACGTGTTGTAACATTTTTTTTAAAGGAAAAGGAAATCATTTTGTATTGAACTAGCTTTGCCGCCATTCTTCATTATTTTGCTTTGTGCGTTATATAGGCCTATAAGATGCTCTTTCTCTTCCAGTGATTATTTGTCAATATACTGCCTCAATGTATTTATCACTAAAAAATGACAAATACCGCGTGGCCTATGCCTTTTTTTTTAAACAATATATTCTGGGGCGGATCCAGCTTTCACTAATAACGGGGCCGGGGTGAACAATATTTTCATCCACATTTTTCCCGATCGATCGGCAGCTCAAAGCTAGTTTTTGTTGGAATCTATAGTCGTAACAGTACTAAACCCTATAAAAAATGCGAGCGTGAGGTATTATTTTCGGACTGTGTATTGTGTCCTGAAAATTGATCTGAGCAATATGATCATTAAACAAGATGCACACTGACGGATAAGGTGCTCAAAAATTTGAATAAGTAAAGGCCTATTTAGTTCCCTTGTTCGTTTTACTATAAGACCTTCAACAATGTTTCCGTGTTTTGTATTACATTGATCAGTTAATATTTCTTTATGTCTCATACTATTTCGATATGAATTATACCTTGTCATTGTACTTGTTACTATGATTTTATATACTAATAACTCTGAACTTGTGAACCTGTTTAACCATGACTGAATGAATAAATCAATAAATGAATTGGTATAGATGAATAGATGTTCCATCGAACAGGCAATGCGAACACAAAGCGCGGGCTAAATTGTTTTTATACATGTGTAGTGACATGATTGGCTCCCACCCCTCCCCAAGTCTGAATTCCCCTCACCTTTTTTTATTCATTCTTCCTCTTATATTTTGCCCCCCCCCTCTGCTTTCGTTCATATTACTTTGCGCCGCCAATATCGGGGGGGGGGGGGGGGGGGCGTAACGTCGGCCTCCTGGATCCGCCTATGATACCGGTGCGTAGGTCTGTATGTTATAACCATGTAACATCGATCCCCCTCCAAGTTTCTCTTTGCATTTTTCTTTTCAACTTGTTATGGTAGTATACTGAACAAGAACAAGTATGACGTCTCCTAGGTGCCTCTCCCTCCACCCACTCCTCCTCGGTCCGCTGCATGTGCTCGGATAATAAAATTACGTACTTATCATGGTGATATATATATAATAAAATTGCAAATTTTATTGCAAAAACTGCATTACTCGTGAATTTGTGTTTAGCATTTCTGATGTCTTATTAAATATATATATATATATTCGAGGACATACAGCTAGGCGGAACTATTTGGGGGAAGGGGTCTTCCATCTCTGTGTGATTCCGAAGTTCCGATGATGGTTCAGAGAATGTACTTCATGCAAAATCACGTTTTGGCATGACCTCTCAGCGCTGGGCATATCGACGGACAAAAAAATGCAAAAATGTGATGGATCGAAATGGTAAAAAATATATATTTTAAAGAAAACCATCGTTATAAAATGCAGTCATACCAACATATTTTTGTTAATACCAGTTTGAACTTAGATAAAAATTATAACCCGAGGCTATATTAGCAGCAGGGGCGGCGGAACCGGGGGGGCGGCAGGGGCACTTAACCCCCTACATAAAAAAATCCCAGTAGGAAAAAATGCCTTTTTTAAATGGAGAGTGCACTTATTTCAAAATGATGTACATGAATGTCCCTTTTCAAAATAAAATACCCTTTTTGAAGTCAAACGATACATTTTAGGTTGGAAATCACAAAATTTTTGGCTCGCGCTTCGCGCCCACATCATTTATTTTTTAGGAAGGCACTCACTTTGTTTTGGTTACAACTTGTGCTTATAATGTTCAATTTTCAGGTTTAAATGTCACAAATCTTCAGCTCGCGCTTTCCGCTCGCATCAAAGGTACACATTATGTTCTTGGTTTCAAACTGCTTAGAATATCCAGTTTTCAGGTTGAAATATTACAAATTTTCGGCTCGCCGCGCTTCGCATCAATTATTATTTATTAAGACACACAATTAAGTTCTTGGGTTAAAAAAGTGCTTAGAATGTCCAGTTTTCTGGTTGGAATATCGCGCTCGCGTCCATTCTTCAATTAGATGCACATCTTTTTCATAACAAAATTGCTCGGAATGTTTGATTTTCATGTCTTATTAGTCATGTTAGTACAAGCAATGTCTAGAATTTATAGCTCGCGATTTGCGCTCTTAACACCTCGCAAGAATGCTCTTTTAACAATAATTTGCGCGATTTGACCAAAAAGCGGCGAGTTTCACAACTTCAGATTTGAAAATGTTCAAACTGCTTGCTTGCTACGCTCGCTCCCGGAAAAATAAAGCCTAAATAGATATTTTATCAATCAGAAAAGACTTTAAAAAGGTTTTGCTCAATTTAATTACTACAAAACGCACAACTACTTAACACAGATGATAATCTCATGGTGAAAATATAAGTTTGCATAAAAAATGCAATTTTTTGCATATAAGTGCCTTTTTTCGCTTTGTCCCCCCCCCCCCCCCCAAAAAAAAAAAAAAAAAAATTGAAAATACGTTCCGTCGCCTATGATTCCGTCACCTATGGCACTCGCTGGTATTTGAATATATCATCATTTACACCCTCTCAAAGAAAGCAGACTTACTTTTGCCCTTTATTTTGCCCACAATGGAACTTACAGGAAAGCATATCAAACAGGATGCAAATGGAGGTCTATTCAGCCGGACGTTATTATACGCTTTGGAGTTTGGATTCTTGTTTGCCTAGAAAACGTAAAGTATTTCAAGAGTTTTTATATTTTCATTACATCTTTGTCCTTATTTCTCTATATCCGTAGCTCTACCATGCGCGTATTCGGGGGCGCCAAAATAGGGAGAAAAGGGAAGGAAAGAAAAGGGGTTGACGAATTGCTGTTTGACATGGGAGGGGGGGGGGGTGGATGCGCCGAATTGATGTTCAACCTAGAGTATGTATATAGCGGGTGCCGAATTTATGTTTTGCTTAGGGGCGCCGAATTGATGTTCGACCTAGGATGTGCCAAATTGATCTTCATCCTAGGGGGGGGGGGGGGGCGAATTAATGTTTTACCTCGGGGCGCCGTATAGATGTTCAACATAGGGGCACCGAAGGGCACCGAAATGATGTTTAACCTTGGGGATGGGGCGCCGAATAATTTTTTTCTATATACGGTTGTCGAGTTGCTGTTTGACATATAGGGGCGCCGAATTGATGTTCAACCTAGGGGGTGCCGAATGGATATTCACCACACGCCAATTTGATATTTGTCTCGGTGCATCAAATTCTGGTTCAATTTACCTAGGGAGGGGAGGGGGTGCCAAACTCATGTTTGCTCCCATCAATTACCAATCATGTTCATGATTACCAAAAGTGCCTAGAAAGTCCTAATTTTAGATCAGAATATAAAAACAAATTCATCCTACTCTTCGCATTAATTGTTTAGTAAGGTGGCGATCCTGTTCATGGTAAGATAAGTGCTTAGAATGTCTGACTTTGTATCAAAATATATAGATTTTTATTCAGCTCGCGCTTCGCGCTCGCATAAACTGTTTTGTTACTGATCATCCTTTTCATGATAACCGAAAATGCTTACTCAAATGTCCAAATTTTAGGTAAGAATATGAAAAAAATTTCATCTCGCTCTTTGCGGACGCATCAATGTTTAGTTAGATGACAATCCTGTTCATGATTACCAAAAGTGCTTAGAATGTCCACATTTTAGGTCAAAATATCAATCACTTTTTAAGCTCGCGCTTCGCACTCGCACAAATTTACGAGGTCAGAATATCAAAAAATTTGAACTCGCGCTTAGCGCTCGCATTAATTATTTAGCTATATACTCATCCTGTTCATGGTTATAAAAAGTGCTTATGATGTCCAGTGTTGGATTGGGAATTCAAAAATTGTCAGTTCGCACTTCGTGATCGCATAAAATGTTGATAGATACTCATCCTGTTCTTGATTGCCAAAAGTGCTCATAGATTTTTTTCCCCTCAAATTTTAGGTCAGAATATAAAAAAAATTCAGCTCACGTTTCGCGCTCGTATCAATAATAATTGTTTAAATAATTCATATACATATCATGTTCACGGTTGCAAAAAGCGTAGAATGTTTGATCGGAAAACAGATGAAAATATCCCCCTCCCCTATTGGCGAAAGCTGGATCTAGCCCCGGTTAAGAAATTACAGCTCCCGCACATAATTTTAGTATGGTCTACCACTCTGATGAAAAGTTGAACTAAATTGAAACCCCAAAACGCTTAAAAATTCTATGCTTTCTGGTCGCATTTATTCTTTTCAAGAAGTGGATACAACTTTGATCTTTTTTTACATGGACACACTATGGACACATTAAAAAAAATGGTCTTCGATTGCCTTTTTCACGTGGTTGTGGAATAAGACAATTCAAAATGCATTTAGGCACTTTGATTGCCTGAGTGGTCGGGTCGGGGTGCAATTTTCCGAAAAGTTCACAGGGGCGCAAAAATAGTGACCCCCTCGTGGTGCAAAATCCTGGATATGCGCATGTCCGTCGGGCATCGTTTCCACTTTTGTACCTCTTTATCT
Source organism: Lytechinus pictus (assembly GCF_037042905.1). Classification (NCBI taxonomy): domain Eukaryota; kingdom Metazoa; phylum Echinodermata; class Echinoidea; order Temnopleuroida; family Toxopneustidae; genus Lytechinus; species Lytechinus pictus. The sequence continues at coordinate 14,457,228 of NC_087253.1, read as the reverse complement.
ATACCGGTGTGATACTATATAAGTCCATGGATCAGTTTACTTCCATTTCGTCTGATGCCAAATCGTCAAATTGCCAACTCGCCTACTATCATTAAAGTCTACCATAATTATGTTCATCCACTATCGTCTAGTAACCAGTTGGTCCAATAGCCATTCAGTCCATATACCATTTGGTCTAATTGGACAACGTGCTATTGTGCAAAATGAATGAAAATGAATTGGATACTGGACCAAATAGTTGTTCGACGAAATATTGATGGACGGAATGGATATGGACTAAATTAAATCAGACCATGTGGTGAGTGCAAGTTGGCACTTGGCAGTCGACGACTTGGCAATTTACCAATGGACCTACTAGGCCACTAAATTGAACTTGTCCGAGTGTGCCATAACACCTAAACTGCAGGCTTTCTCATATCCGATACCCCCCCCCCCCATCCCCGCCGCCCCAAGAAAGGGAAGGGGGGCATGGAGGAGAGAGAAGAAATAAAGAAAGAAGTAGATTGTTGAAAGGGAATCAAAATAATATGAATCAAAGGGAATGTAAACGCAATATCATACTCTGTTTGAATCGCTTCTCTTTCATGGAATTTATATTTTGAATAGATCGTTTCATTTCAGTCTTTCTCATTATTTTACTTTCAACCCTGTATTTCATCAGCTTTACTATCAAAAGCCTGCGTAGCGAATTACAAAACGTCCCATCCTTGTTTCACCACCCATGACATTACGTAATTATCATTTTATTATTATCATGTAATGAAATTCATACTGTGTTTACACGCTGCATCTGCTGTCAGTTTGACTACCTTGTAAATATTTATTTACAAGGTAAAGCTTATTTCCAAGGTAATATTTATTTACAAGGTAAAGCCTATTTCCCCACTGGAAAATAGCTTTAGAGCTTTCGTGGGTCATCCTGTGTAAGCCTGTTGTTTTTAATGCTACTGTATATATATTATGGTGACTTGCGAAATAAAATCAATCAATCAATATTTTTTGACGATATCCAGTTGAAATCAGTGGCGTTCAAAATAATGGGGAAGGATTGGGGCTATATGGATTCCCAAATTTGTCACGGCCAATACAAAAAGAAAGCGAGAAGGGGAACTAATATCTGAATATTATGTCAAAATCTATCACCGATAAAAAATGATTTGTGCCCGACACATATATCTGGCCCCTTAATTCATATATTTTACGTTTATTATTTACGCCAATAGTTCAAGCAAGGTTCCTAACATCTTTCTGTATTTTTCGATGTTTACACAATTCCTAGCCTTGGGTTGGGGGTTGTGTGTATTCCTTATGTTCGCATTTTTTAATGTTATTTTTCTATTTATTTCAATATTATCCTCTCCAACTTTATTATGGTATGACTATTCAAGGAATTATAATTACTCGTTTGCTTGCATGCTCCATGACCGCTTTGCCTTCACTCCGCGGGGGGGGGGGGGGGGGGGGGGGGCTCTTACATTGACGAGTGGATACCATGCGCGACCCCAAAAACACGTAAAAAGGATGTCTTTTTGTCAAAAACACAAAAATATTAAAAAAAGGGTATCTATGTTGCTAGGAAAGCTACGTGTTTAGGGTAATATTTTCGGGGATGATGAAACAAAATTAAAATGTTTTATAAAGGATGTCCTTTTTGCCCCAACACTACGTGTTTAGAGTCCGACTTGCGCGAGTTGTGGAAGGTGCATGGGGCCGTACTAAACCAAAATAATGATGTGTAAAGGTAAAACCAACGACCGACGGACCCGACATAACAATAAAATATCGCTGTACTTGTTTAGGGGTTCATTTCGGGAATACTTGCCAAGAGTATCGTTTTGTTTCCAATACTTGTTAAGGGTCGGTTTGAGACGCCAATACTTGTTAAGGGGTGCAGTTTGAGAATATGGAAAATACGTGTTTGGGTGCTTTTCGAGACCCCATGGTCGCGCATGGTATCCACTCGTCAATGGAAGTGCCCCCCCCCCCCGGCCTTCACCTCTCTCAGTGCGTATTCAGAACTATTACTGTATTCTCATTGATCCCCCTGTAGTTGTAAAAAACCCATAAAGGCAAAATATTATATTTTCATCGGCAGCACATGTGCATTAATTACATCATCATAAATTAAGTACATCAGGGTCCATGATCAGAAAAAGCGTATACCCATTAAACCTCGCGAGATGGGGCTTGTCCCAAAATAACAATTTTATTTTTGTCTCGTTTCGAAATTTCATTTTTATTTTGGCTGCTATATGCTTCAAGCACATATTTGCTTACTGTATATAGTTTGCCTATGCATTTTACTCATTATATATATATTTTTTTATATATTGTATTTCTCCAGTCACTACATATACGATTGTCACTTGTATTATGATCATGTCTCAAGCATTGTAAATTTGTTTTGTATATTATTCCAATAAATGCAAAAAAATCCTGCAAAAAAAGCCACATCACCACATAGTTGAACCATTCCAACTATTTATACGATCAATACGATCGCCTCGACTGATCTGATACGATTAATTATTCCGCGATTATAATTAAGGCCCTTGGAACCGGGGGTGCAAAGCACCCCCAAGATTTTACAATGGGGTGCGGCGTGCATTATTTTCCATGTAGGCAGCTCCCCCTGGAATTCTGGTATAGGTGTCGAATTGGATAAATGTAGGAAAATTACCAACATTTTGTATTGGAACCTTTTTTAATGTTTTTCTTTTGCTTTGTCAAATTTTCCTCAGCACCGCCACCAAAAAAAAAATCGTGACAGTGTGAACTTGGCACTTTTTTTTCAATCATAAAAAATGATTATATTATTTTCCCGCATGAGTTTTGAAATATTGACACGTACGCCAGAATCTCTTTGGTCCTAATATGAAGCATAAATTTCCACGTCTATAAAACAACAGTTATCATTCGTTTTTCCTATAGTTATAGCAGGGAAATGGGAGTTACAATTCCATTGATAAATAAGTCTAAAATGTTATGCCAATCAAGATGCAAGTCCCGGATGCAAGTAATGTCTTTGTCCTGCTCATGTCGCAGTCATTCACATTTTTTCAACGGTTGAACTGCTCGTGCACACTCTGTATGCGTATAGGCCTTTCCCGGAGGCCTTTCTTCCTCTCATTTGTTGCTATAAAATTTCATCTTTTTATCAATTCTTTCTACTTGTTTACTGTCTATGAAGGGGTAGCAAGTTGATCTCCCATGGGGTGCCCCTATCTATTGCTGCATCATTTGTATCCATTTCTCTTTGACCATCCATTTCTTGGGAAAATACATCAATTGGATGATCCATTTATATATGCCTATCCATCCATTCTTTCAGTCATCCATCCACCGGTCGTGCTGATGGTTTGATTATAGCATGGACGTAATAGGTCCATGATTGTATAAAGTATAAAGCGCCCTACTATATCATTATAGGCTACCCCCACCCCCTCCCCATACTACATAAAAACTCGGCGACCCATGTACACATTTCAAAGCAGACGTAATGTACATGCACAATTCCCTTGTACATGTTGCACCTTGCTGCTTCTCCAGGTTTGCTTAGTCTTCTTTCACATACGTTGTTGCACTTTGCCCCACGGCGTGCCTTGTAAAGTTCTGTTGTAAGACTCTACATGCTGGTCGGCCCTGGAAATCACAACTCTGAAGCACGTGCACCGCGCAATACTCAACTTCTCATTTTTCCATATCTCGATGCAAGCTTTCTTGTGTGGATGCAAAAATAAGAGTTTTCCCAGAAATCTTGTCCCTGACGTCATGTCTGCCCCCCCTCATTTTTTGACTCATGACGCCTTTACTCTGCTTGTTCGACCTTGAGCCGTTGGTCCCCTGGTTGCTTGCTCACAGGCATTCGTGCTTTCTTAGCAGTCAGGTAAAAACCTCGGCAACAGAAATAACAGAAATTAGCAACTTGATGCGTACGTTTGTCACATTCATGCTATCACGGTCTACACAATGTAGACTACACGTACGTACTTCGCATCAACAGGTTTCTCAGCTCACCTTTTGACCTCGCGAGTTCAATCTAAACAAACGAAGAGTAGTCAAGTGTTGCATTGGGATTGTATCTTCGTTATGTTTTACTATAGGCCTATATTTAACCCCGCATTGGGGTTGCATATTCGTTATGTTTTACTATAGGCCTATATGATTGCATCTTCGTTATGTTTTACTGTAGGCCTATATTTAACCCCGTATTAAACAAACCCTGTTTTATATCGTAGAACCTGCTCTGAAAGTAATCGTTTTTCTCTTCGCCCTTTCCCTTCATGCTTGGCTGTAGACAGAATGGTGGTAGCCGTCTGTTTAGAGTTTTAAATATTTTTGGTCTAACTTTTTTTTCCAATTTCTCCTCTGTACTTTGCGAGTGGATCTAAATAATCTGAAACTGACTGAAACATTCAGGAAAGATAAAAAAACACCAAAATATCAAATTAGGGTATGTTGTATCCATATCCCTTTATGATGGCTCTCCTGATTCTCTTTCACCAATCCACTTCTTTCTTTCTTCTCTCTCCTCCCTCCCCCTTTCCTTTGGGGAGGGCCAGGGAGTCAGTATACAGAGTATAGAGTATACATACAGTGAGCTGCGCTATAGCGCCTCGCTGTAGTTCCCGTATATGTATCACGCCAAGCTATACATGAAGGGAAAGGGGCATAAAAGAGCTACAATCCACATGAATAAAGATCAAACTCGGAACTCGGCCCTTGCCCATCTCTGGGATTCTCGTATCTCTTTTAGTCTTGGAGTACTTTCAGATTCATGACATAAGAGTCCGAAAGTAAGCCGTATTGGGCAATCCTTTGCTTCGTCATTCACGTCAGATAATCAACGTGTCTGAATCCTTTTTCACGCGTACGATACATTTATGGATATAGCTCAATATAGTATTCTTATCCTGTGTGTGCTATCGCAAATAGTGGATTATATCTGAAACTAATGCAGAGCGCAAGCATGTCGCTAGCCGCCTAGCATCGGCTCATTGAGCTTGCACGCACCGTTCGATGTTTGCTTTCTACTCAGCTACACACACAGAGTACTGCACTTTGTTGATACGGGGATTTCTTGATACTGCGCATGCGCCATGACGTATTTCATCAATATGCATGAGTCGTAATGAATATGCATGATTCGAACGGTGTTCTAATATCAATTTATTTTTTAACCCGAGAGGGCGTCAATAAGAAAGTTCAAACTTATATCGATTAACCGATATTTGTTATAATATATGTTTCACCCCTCAATATCATGAAAATATAAAAGTTATGCAAGTTTCTTTTCCGTGATAAAATAGAGCAATAATATAGGTATTTAATGAATGTAATAATTTCAAAATTGATTCATTGCCCTTGTCTGAGATCAACCAATCATACACTATACCTTTATTAAGTTCACTTTCTTTCGGGACAGATTTCCGCCAATGAAATACAAAATACCGCTAGAAGCGAATGCGAGCATGTCTCGTGAGAGGTAAACTAAGTAACACCAATCACTCCATGCACATCTGAAATTAGGTGCATTGAACCCAACTCTTTTCTTCAGGTTCAGACCAACGATATCATAGAGCCTGATCACCATGTTATTATTCTTACAATCAACACTCGCTACATACACCCTGTCTTGCTCATCCACGGCAGCGTACAGGTAGACATCATCTGGAGCTTGTAGAGACTCACCAGCGTTCCCATCCCTGTCATAGACCGTCACCATGCTTGCATCGGTAAATCCTTGCATGTTCCTTGTCATGGCATTACATGAACTTGTGACGATCAAACCCGAACTGGTGACAGATGCCTGACTTACAATGTGTTTTGTTGAAATATTGTGTTTGCAAGTGGATCCTGTGGAATTATATATGTAGAATCGTTTTAGAGCGTTAGTCATGATGATTTCACCTGACAAACCTCTGCTTAATCTCAATCCCGTGCCCAAACTGCACATTCCGCCCTCAACTGATTTCTTCTCTCCATATCTGGAATAAAAGTGTACCCCATTTCCATCCGATATGCAAAAAGACGAGTCTTCCTGAAACATTATACTCTCAAACCACATATTTGGTGGCAATATCTGGCGCCGACTCTGGCTACCATCGGAATCAATGGTATGTACACCACTTATATCTCCGTTAGAAGAGTACTTGTATCCTATAGCCACACTGTCACAATAGTACTTGGTCATTACCTTCATCTGTCCCGGTAGATCTACACTTCGAATGACTTCTAACTTGGGACTTGAGCTTAAGGTGCCCGATCTGAGGCCAATGCGAGGATCCCCAAGTTTGAGCCTATTCTGCTGAAGTGAAGAAGAAAATGGAAATTGATGTAATTCTTTCATCAAATTCTATGTGTATGAAATCTGTATTGAAATAAATAAGTTGCCTCAATGGTTTTCCCACTTTTGTTCAGACAAGGTTTGAATAAAAATAAATTCATATAATAAAAAAAACATGTGGGGTATATGATATCATCAGCATTGTATGTTCATAGAGATATGCATTTCATTGTTTCATCAAAATATTGCAAAACTTTAATTTGTCATATCTTTGTTATTCTTTGTCCATTAAAAAAAACTTTTTAAGTGCTTAATTATTTTGTCTGATTTCATCTGTTAAAGACATTTTCAGCCTCGAGAACTCCAATATTTATAATCCCATAGACCCTGTATTCTAAACCTTCATTTCCTAAGACCCCCCATTTCGAGTTTTCGTGCACAACCCCGTCAAAGAATCGTTTGACCCCCCCGTGCAGACCCCGGCCAAACTGTAAAAAATGTTCTTATCTAGCATGTTAGCGATGAGGTTAGAGAGCGATAAAATAGTGACTTTTTGATTCATAGAGAAAATCAATCAAATTGCAAATCCGCTTTGTGTTTAAAAGAAATCTTCGTTCTTCTATCAGTTTTGATTTTTGAGTTTTGATCTAACTTTTTAACCTTTTCAGGACCTTGTTGTAAAGCAGTGTTTTTTATACTGATCTTGTGTTTTTCCTGAATGAATATATTTCAATAAATAATTAAACATTTAATAAATGATTTCAATAAATTATTTGATAAAATTAATCGTTTCTCTTAAAATTACCAAGTGAATGTTTCATCAACACATAACCTACTCTAATGAGGTAACTGGGATTGAAGCCAATGAAAATTAGTTCAAATAAGTGAGCAATCGAGTGTCTCGTCTATTGGTGATTATGATTAATTTGTTTTAAATTACATAAAGAAAAGTGAGCGAATAGAGAGCTGATGTAAAAAATATCCGTAAATACTAGTTCTATTTTAAGCATGGATTCTGGGGTCACTCCGGGGGGAGGGGGGGGGGATCAGTATAAAAGTATGATACGGATATGATGCGGTTGAGACCCCCATTTTCAGCCTAAAATTCCGTTCCAGAGCATCACCAATTCAGAAAGCCATAGAAATTACTATTTGTCCCCGTTCCGGAGACCCTCAAAATTGTGATTTGTTATTTCAATGCACACCGATTATGAAATACTCAGCCGATCGAACAGCGCAGAGCCATAGCGTCGGGTCCCGGAAGCTCCCCGCGTCCCAAAATCGTTAGCTCAAACTTTTGGACATTTCAACAAGAAATGAAAATTAAACACGATGTTTATTTAACCAAATAATTAATGGGAGCATGAAAATTTATGAAATTTCAAACAAAAATATGAACATTCTAAGCATTTTTATAACCAGAATAAAGGTGAGTTCCTTTATATTATAATAATTGAAGAGACCGCAAGCGCGAGCAAAAAAAGTGATTATCTAACCTGAAATGTATTATGTTGTACTTCAAAAAAGTATTTGATTTCGAAAGAGCGCACATTTCATTTTGAAAAAAGGAATCTTTCTGAAAAAGGCATATTTCACTTACGGGGACTTTTTTAAAATAAAAACCAGCAGAAGCTGTTAAAAATGACACCCTTCCCTAAGAATCCCGTTATCTTGAGGTTATTCACATGTGACCAGCAACACATATCAGTCCCCAACATTCTTAATCCATTCGAAGGCAACAATTGCTCAGAGAAAATAAAAATAAAAAAGATGTTTGATCCAAGTGCCAATTCTTGATGCAATACATGCTTTGAGACCACAATACATACATATATATAATCCTCCGTTGAAACTATTACTGCGTAATATCCTGTTATCTTTTTTTAATTACAACACCGTTTTTGTTACAAAAATAAATCAATTTTATTTTCGGAAAAACGAACCTTCGAAATTACGAATCTTATTGCATTTTCGGACTAACGAACCATCGGAATATTCAAACCGATCGGAATAACGAACCTTTGGAATAACGAATGTCTCCCGCCACTGGTTGCCAGTAGTGTCACTTTATTTGGGGAAAATCAATTCTTTGATAATTGTGGTGATCAGTGCACAAGTAGACACTTTGACCTTACAATCCTGACAAAATTATCTTCATTTTGTTTATGGATGCAGTAATTCTAGGATGAATTACCATTACTAACCTTTCCCTTCAGGCCCTTGGTTTCCTCAATGGGTACAATCTCATGACCTTCGAACATGGCAGACATCTCTTGGTGACTAGTTAGACACCTCTCACACAGGTACTTGTTGCAGGTTTTGCAGAAGGACTCGGCATCCCCTTGCCGTCTGCAAGCAGTGCACTTTGGACGTGTTTCAGTCTTGCAGCCATGGTCCTGGCGGTAGTTGTCTACGATTCTGTTGACCGTCACGTTAGCGGGGAAATCATCAACGCCTTTCGCAGGAGTAAACTTGGTGATTTTCCGACAGACAGGGCAATCCATGCAACCAAGAGGTCGGTATGACTGCACATATTCACTGAGGCATCTCCTGCAGAATGTATGCCCGCAGGTAGGCAGCATAATTGCATCGGCGAAGATACCTAGGCATACAGGACATTTCAAGTCATCCTGCAAGGAATCTGAGGATTTTGCTTCTGCAGCAGCCATGTCACCTTTTCCTTGATAACTAACAAGTTTGAAACATATGAAAGATAATAAAAAGGGCTACAAGTTCTAGTTCTTAGTCACGATGTCAGTTCTCAATATCATGCACGTAAAACCCCGATAGTGAACTTACACAACTCAACCACTCCCAGTCAGTGTTAACGCAACGTAATTTCCGGGTAAAATGCAAATTAATGCGACTTTACTGCTGATAGATCCCTCCCAAATTAGGCCGCTGACGTATGTATCCAAATAGAAGAGAGTTTTTGCTCTGCGTCGCACGACGGATTAAAGAACACAATAAACATGGTAAATGTATTAAAACTGCCCGTCAAATGACAATGAACAGGTGGGAGGTCATTGTCGAAAATTGGTTATCTGGAAGAGCAATTTTGTCCCAAGTTTCGGAGCTGACGAACAATTGCAAACTATGTCCTCTGTCCAGAGTCAAGGACGAAACTGCTGTTTTGATTCACCAATTTTCGACAATGATTTCTCGGTTGTTTGTTGTCATGAAGGGCATCTCACAATTTACATTTTATAAGTTCTTGAATTCGTCGTGCGTCATGGAGCAAAAATTCCCTAATTATGTGCGTTCAGCCATGATCGAAAGGAATGCTACTCTTTTCAAGTCTATATTTGCATAAAATGATATAACAACAGAGCCAGAGCAAAGGCGTGCGGTAAACTTGGTAAATTGCCAATGTCATAGTCGTTTATTTTTTTAATCATTGAAGTGGGTTTTCCCCATAGGTTTTCCCCAACCAACGTTATAAAGAAATCTTAACTTCATTTCTTGAATTATAATGTTCTACAGAAATTGTTTTTGTTTGATGTTAGACTAGTGAGAAGAGGCGTAGAAGACCTTGTAAGTCCCCGTAAGTCCCCACCCCATTTGTAAGTGAGTATTACCAGAAAATAATAGTAAAATAATAAAGGGAATAATCAAGCTAATTATGAAAATAACATTGTTATTATTATTTGTGCCAAGCGTTGGTTCATATTTTGTTCAATGTCTCGCCTCAGTTTTTGAAATAAAAAATTATAGATTTATTTTTAATTTTAAGCTCTCGATTGGTTTAGGATTGGAACCCTCAACATTGCCATTGCAAATATAAGGATTATCCCAATCTTTAAAATTGTTAGGTATGAATAATATGAAAAGGAAATCGCTAAAAATAGTTTAAAAGTTGTAAATTAATGGCCTGGATTCAACGTAATTCTATGAATACTCGGCCGACCGACACTCGGGGACACTCATTTTGTTAAGCCCCAGTCACATTATAGACCCCGGACCATCGCGGATATGATCTGGGGTGGTCCGGGGATCGAGGGATCAGTGTTGGCGCTTTGGGCATCCTTGGAGGTCCATGGTGGTCCGTGTTGGTCCTTGAAAGTCCGGGAGGCCAACATGGCAGTTTTTGACTGTAATAAACATCCGGCGTCATCCGTGGACTGCCGGCTAGACAAGCAATCCGGGATGGTCCGTGTAGCTGACGTGTTGGTCCGTGTAGCTTGCGTGTTGGTCCGTGTTGCTGACGTGTAGATCCGTGCATGTAGTTGCCGTGTAGGTCCGTGTAGCTGCCTGGAGTATATTTAAGCCCCAGTCACATATAGACCCCGGACCACCCCGGATCTGATCCGGGGTGGTCCGGGGAGAGATCCGTGTTGGCGCCTTGGGCATCCTTGGAGGTTCGTGGTGGTCCGTGTTGGTCCTTGAACGTCCGGGAGGCCAACACGGCAGTTTTTTACTGTAAAAAACATCCGGCGTCATCCGTGGACTGCCGGCTAGACAAGCAATCCGGGATGGTCCGTGTAGCTGACGTGTTGGTCCGTGTTGCTGACGTGTAGATCCGTGCATGTAGTTGCCGTGTAGGTCCGTGTAGCTGCCTGGAGTATATTTAAGCCCCAGTCACATATAGACCCCGGACCACCCCGGATCTGATCCGGGGTGGTCCGGGGAGAGATCCGTGTTGGCGCCTTGGGCATCCTTGGAGGTTCGTGGTGGTCCGTGTTGGTCCTTGAACGTCCGGGAGGCCAACACGGCAGTTTTTTACTGTAAAAAACATCCGGCGTCATCCGTGGACCGCTGGGTTGGCAAAGCCATCCGGGATGGTCCGTGTAGCTGCCGTGAAGGTCCGTGTGGCTGCCGTGTAGGTCCGTGTAGCTGCCGTGTGGCTGCCTGGAGTATCCTTGGCAGTCCGTGTTCTTTTTTCCCATCAAATCTTTACAACGCTATTTACTTTATGAACTTTTCAGGAGTTGTTAAACAGTTGACACAAACATGCTTAATTTATTTATGATTAAATGGATGATTAAACGATTCAGGATATTTTCTTACGCTTTGGAGATTGGCCCCAACCTAATATTTGTAAACTTAGTGCATGTATGAATAATTCTTTTTCTCCTTTTTTAATATTTACCCCAACCTTTGTCTGTTATTATTATTTCACATTTCATTTTCTTAAAATAAATGTTATGTACCTGTTACATCAAAATTGTACATTAAGTTTTATACTACTGCCCTGCATCGACAGTTATGCGTCATGACCTGGGCCTATCTTAATTTTTATTATGTTTTCCATTGACTTTGTAAATTTCTCTCCTTTATTGTGATTTCAATAAAGTGATATCAAATCAAATCGAAATTAAATTTGTCGTTCAAGATTTAAAGTACTTAACAACTACTGTTAAAACAGTACACTGTGTTGTATAAAAAACAGTGTTTTTACTGGTTAAGGAAGTTTTAAGTTTTGATATCTTTTTTAAAAACAACATAATATAATGTTGCGACAAGAATGAGAAGAAAAAGGAATAAATAAATATATAAATAAATATCAGCACATTATTATGATCAGATTTTAATTGCCGTGCTGGTCAATATAGCTGCCGTGTTGGTCCTTGAGCTGACGTGTTGGTCCGTGTAGCTGACGTGTCTGTGACGTGTAGGTCCGTGTTGCTGACGTGTTGGTCCTTGTAGCTGACGTGTTGGTCCGTGTTGCTGACGTGTTGGTCTGTGTAGCTGACGTGTTGGTCCGTGTTGCTGACGTGTAGGTCCGTGTTGACGACGTGCTCTGCCGGCATGGTCCGTTTAGATCCGTGTAAAGATGCCGTGTAGATGCCGTGTTTACAGTCATCAACGTTCAATCCGGGGCAAAACGATCCCGGACCTCCCCGGATCATGCCGGCATTGCCGTGTTGATCCGTGTCTATATGTGACTGGGGCTTTAGCAGTCCGTGTTTTCCCCATCAATGTTATACAACACTGTTTACTTTATGAACTTTTCAGTAGTTGCTAAACAGTTGACATTGGCATATGCTTAATTTATTTAAGATTAAATATTCAAAATTGAATTTCTTGTTTAGGATTTCAAGAACTTGACAACTACTGTAAAAACAGTTAAGTGTGTTGTATAAAGAATAAAACAGCGTTTTTACTGGTTAAGGAAGTTTTGAGTTTTTATATACTTTTTTTTATAATTCACTCAGAAAACAATTACGATGTTGCGACAAGAATAAGAAAATGAATGAAATAAATAAAACAAAAATCAGCTCATTTTTATGAGCAGATTTTCATTTGTCGTGCTGGTCAATGGTCGTGCAGCCGTGGTGTAGTGGTTCTGACTCTCGCCTTGTAAACAGAGGGTCGTGTGTTCGAATGCCACCGTGGTCTAGCGTCCTTTGGCAAGGCGTTAATCCACACTTTGCCACTCTCGACCCAGGTGCTAAATGGGTGCCCGGTATGCGAAAGATATTGTATGTTTGATTTTGCCAGCACCATAATGAGGCTGCGATGAATGCAAGGAATGCTCCCCAGGGAGTGGAAATTGTGCACTTTTCGTGCGGGATTGAAATGAATCCAATGACCAGGGTAATAATATGCTGTAACGCGCTTTGAGCCATTCTGGGAAAAGCGCTTTATAAAAATTGGCTATTATTATTAATATAGCTGACGTGTTGGTCCTTGTAGCTGACGTGTTGGTCCGTGTTGCTGACGTGTAGATCCGTGACGTGCTGGTCCGTGTAGACCAACACGTCAGCAACATGGACCAACACGTCAGCTACACGGACCAACACGTCAGCAACGCGGACCAACACGTCAGCTACACGGACCAACACGTCAGCTATATTGACCAGCACGGCAAATGAAAATCTGCTCATAAAAATGAGCTTATTTTTGTTTTATTTATTTCATTTCTTTTCTCATCCTTGTCGCAACATCGTAATTGTTTTCTGAGTGAATTACAAAAAAATATAAAAACTCAACTTTCTTAATCAGTAAACATGGTGTAGGGTGGCTACTGGAGTTAGATTTAGGGTTCACTACACAGGTGTTAGTGCTATAAAAACACAGAGAAGTCTCTCTATTCAAGGCTAGGCTGGAACTGCCCAAGAGCACGTGGCTCACTTTATTTCTGTCTCCTCTCCAAAATCATAGACATCGAATTAACATAATCATTAACCAATCAGCAATCAGTGTGTAGGCCCTATACTGTATAGTCAATGTGTGTGTAACAGAACATACAGAGAATCAATGAATTGAAGCATGTACCGGTAATCCAGGTCAACTCCATGTCTTAACAAAGAAGTGAAATTCACAAAGACTGAGCAGATGAATTGAATTGCATCTAACATTCCAACTTGTTTATAAAGAAAGTTCTCTGACCTATAGAATACTGAACTGCATCTAACCTGTACATGAAAATATAAAGTTCTCTGAACTATGGAAATAAGGCTCTACATAATACTCTCTCTTACAGTAAAAATGTCCTCATTTTTCTTTAAATGGTCTATCTTCCCCATTTCTTTTTCTTTTAACCAACCTCCTTTTAAACCAAAATCAGTCTTGTAATGTATTATTAAACATCATCATACAGTGTACACCAGACAAATTTTAACCTTTTTTTTTTTTTTTTTAATAACAGCATTCATGTATTAAAAAAAATATCGTGGAAAGGTTCTTGTAAAAAAAAAAACGACTTTGCAAAAATATTTGATTTGTGTATTTTCTTTTAAATCATGAAAAATACTAGTAAACTAAGATGTTTGAGACCTAGCATACACAAATCCTCAAGATAACAAGTTCCTGAATAGAAAACAACAGCTATTCCCAAAATATGAAAATAAAATGCATGGAAATGAATCCCTGAAAGAATACTGCATTTTCATGTTTTCATTTTTTTTTTTTTTTTTTTTTTTTTTAGAAATTGGGAAATCTATTTAAGATTTCATTGTCAGAAGAAATTTTTTTTCTTTTTCCAAATGTTGAAAAATAACTCAATTCACTATGAAAGTTGTCATGAAATGAGATACGAAATCATCTTAAACAAGTATCCCCTTCAATGCAATCAAACATATGTACTGTGTACTGATAAAAAGTTGATGTTCCAAAAAAAAACTATGTGCAAGGGCACCATATTTATCATTTTGAACTTACCACGAAAATGCAGTTAATAAACATGTTTTCAAAAACACAAACAAATTTGCTATGACCAGGTAGCTTTCGCTTTCTACTATACTACACAGGTCAATGACCATTGTCAGTTCTGCAAACATCAGCTCCAAATTGGAAAAAAAAATATTTTAGTACAATTCAAGCTTAATGATGAAAATCTTATTGTTCAATGCCTTCAGAACTTGCTTTATACTAACATATGGATATTGAAATTTGCAACATCATACCATTGTACTCTGACGCTACCCTCCAAACTACACCATTGCAAGGCCACAAACCTTAAAACAAGCACTGTACATTCAACTCTGCATTTGCTAACTGCACCAGTGATAAATGTTTCTTTTGTAAAATCACTGTTAGCTGGCAAAGTACTAATCGCTGGTAGGTCATGTACAGTAAATTCTGCATTACAAGTAAATTCAAAATGTGTAGATATCCGTTTCCCCATTTCAAAATCCTTGATAATTTTCTAAAGAAAACTTTACTTTTCCATAGTGAATATTCCAACTTCTATTGTATTTTTCACCCAAAAAACAAAAACAAAATGACAAACAGTTAAATTTGTGCAACATTGCAATGGTATAAAATTTGGCCTAAAAAAAAAAGGTGAAAGGACCTATTCAGCAAGCCATATGTCTCTTTGGTATCTTACTAATGATTTTTTTTTTTAATGGCTTTCTGAACACTTGTCCTAGATGTGAAGTGATTTCCTTTCACAAAGCTACAAACCATGACAAGAACTTTTTTCTATTTTCCATGTATTAGAAATGGTTTTATACAGGTATGAGTTATTATATTTCGTTAAAAAAAAAATTGCCCTTTGGGGGATATTATGAATTCCAATTCACAGGGTCTGTCTAATGGAAATTTTCCTTTTGGCATTGTACACATAAAGACACATAGAGCAATTCCCATCTATATTTATAACTATGATGGCTCGATTTGAGATCAAATGTGCTAAAAACAGTTTCTCTACATTTGCTATGTATAGTATATTATATACCACTAAATATACCGTAGTCTCTACTGAGACTTTGTCTTGCTTCACGTCATCGTATACGCACTACAGTAGTGATGGTAGACAATAGACATCATGCCATGATACACAAAGGTACCACCGGAATCAAGCCTAATTAAAGCTGGGTAGCATACTATTATGTTGCAAGTTTACTTCCTTCTACCCTCCATCCTAAAAGTAATCATTTTGGGATAACATTTGTATTTATCTAAAAAAAATGTTTGTGCTATATTGTATTCTAAAGTAATGTTCAATAATTTTCATCCTGAAGTGATATTTTTCCATATCCAACAGCCGTTTTCACGCTTTCTATCCATATTCTTTGATTGACAATCATCATCCTTATTTTGATGAGAAAAAGTTCACGAAGACATTTTCGTATAAAATAACAGGTACATCCAATCAAGTTTTTATATCACATCATATGTTGAGGACGTTCATAATTATAATGTTAATAATTTGAAGAGTGGCCACCACTTTTAGGGGGATTAACCAAAATTAAAAAGAAGCTTTTATCCAAATACTATAAGTTGGCAATGTCAGGGATTACAAAAAAGAAAAAAGTATACCCGTTTCTGTAAATTGCAATAGAAAAACAGTTACTAAAGTAAAACGACGACTTCTCAGCCAATCAAAGTTATTCGCTTTTCCTTTTTGGTTTGGTGACATCACGAAGTATCATAGTCCTTGAATCTCTTAGGCGGTTTTAATAAGCGTCCACTTCGTGATCGTCGTGGCGGTTGCTCAACATTTGCCTGACATGGCGGTATCGGTAGTTGTTCTCCATCCTCTTGGGGGAAGGGGATGGGTATCAGGTTTCCCTCGTCTGCCTGGGGGGCAGGCATTGGTAATTGCTCTCCATCCTCTTGGGGGAAGGGGATGGGTATCAGGTTTCTCTGGTCTGCCTGGGGGGCAGGCATTGGTAATTGCTCTCCATCCTCTTGGGGGAAGGGGATGGGTAGTAGGTACCTCTCGTCCGCTTGGGGGGCCGGCATTGGTAGTTGTTCTCCATCCTCTTGGGGGAAGGGGATGGGTATCAGGTACCTTTCGTCTGCTTGGGGGGCTGGCATTGGTAATTGCCCCTGGTTTACCTGGGGGGCTGGCATTGGTAAGTGCCCCTGGTCCGCCTGGTTGGGTGGAATTGGTAGTTGACCCTCATATGCCCGGCGGGGTGGAATTGGTAGTCGACCCTCGTCCGGCTGGCGGGGTGGAATTGGTAGTTGACCCTCGTCTGCCCGGCGGGGTGGAATTGGTAGTTGACCCTCGTCTACCCGGCGGGATGGAATTGGTGGTATTTGTGGTTGCCACCAAATATCAAAAGAGTCTGCAGGCCTATTGGAGGATGTAGACCTGTTAAGGGAGGAAAATGGTATATTAAAGGGGGGAGAAAGTGTACCGAAGGAGGAAGTAGCTTTACCGAAGGAGGAAGTAGCTTTACTGAAGGAGGAAGTAGGAGTTCCCATCCTTGACCTGAACGGCTTCAAACGATTGTGGTGTACAATCTTTACATCTCCGTTCCTAGAAATCTTGTAGTTCAGTCCCTCAGTACATGATGATAGAACTTTATATGGTCCCTTCCAATTCGGCTCTAGCTTGTTCCGCACGTTCACCGGATCGTGTAACCAAACCAGGTCACCTGCGGAATAATTGATAGTCCTATTTCTCTTGTCATAATATTCCTGTTGGGCTACCTGTGCTCTCCTAGTATGCTCCTTCACAAATCTAAAGGCTTTAGACAGACGCTTATTCAGTGAATCTGTATAACCTTCTGGAGTAGAAGTAGGATGTGAGGTAGCTGCTGGCGTTGGGAAGTTGACGTTGGCTGGAGTCCTAGCCTCTCGTCCATGCATTATGAAGTAGGGTGATAACCCAGTGGTAGAATGCACACTAGAGTTATATGCCAATTGAAGTTGGTGTAAATGGCTATCCCAGTCTCCACCTTGGTCTGCAATGTACTTGGCTAGTTGATCTTTCAGGACTCTATTGGCTCTCTCCACAAGACCTGCACCCTGAGGGTGGTATGGGGAGGACCTTGTTTTCTCTATTCCCAGACTTTTACATAATTCTTGCACAAGTTTGGATTCAAACTGCCTTCCTTGGTCTGTGTGCAGGCTTTCAGGCACTCCATGTTCTTGGATGTAATCTTCAAAAATGTGCCTTGCCACTGTCTGTGCTGTCTGGTCTTTCATAGCGTACACGTTCAAGTATTTGCTGAAGTGATCCACTACCACCAGCAGATATTGATATCCGTTCCTAGATCTTGGGAGTTGTGCTATATCAGCAAACACCTTCTCTAGAGGACGTGTAGTGGTAATGGTCATCAGCTTTGCTCTGTATTGTGGATTTGGAAGGCGAAAAGATTCACATGCCTTACAGGTGTTAACATAATCCACTATATCCTTATGCATATAAGGCCAGTAAAATGATGCATGAGCTCTCTGCAATGTACGTTGTGCAGCAAAATGTCCAGACGAAGGATGACCATGCAAATTATGTAGAACTCTCTGTAATAATGATTTTGGGATTACAGTTTGGTAAGTGTATATCTCTCTAGGCTTGTCATAGGTCTTCCTACATAAGATGCCTTGCTTAATCACAAGACGAGGGAGCTGCCAAAGTAGTCGTCGCATACAAGCAGATTGTTGGCGACGTTCTTTCCAAGTAGGGTGATACCCATCTTTGACATACTCCATAACCTTAGAGATGTCTTCATCTAACCGTTGGTGTTGAAGTAGGTCGAGGTCAGAAATCAAATCACCATGTGGTCTCTTCTCGATGTCAGGAAGATTGTTTGCCTGAGTTTCATCACATTTAACTGATGTAGGTTGAATGTATGTAGTTCGAGTACCAGTAGTAGATGACGGTAATGAAAGAGGCTGGTGAACCGTCTGAGTACCAGTAGTCTTGGATGTAGAGGGAGGATGAATATTTAGATCAACCTTCTCCTTGGATGTTTTCCTCACCGCATCGCACTCAACAGATTCCTGTTTCGTACCGTTTCTTTGACCATCTAAGCGTCTTGACATAGCATCTGCATTTTGATGAGAACGACCACGTCTATGTTGTATGTCAAATGAGTAGGCATTCATCTCAACAATCCAACGCGCTCTTCTTCCCGTTGCATCATCCTGAATGGGGGCTTTCCTATAACCCAAAAGAGGTTGGTGGTCTGTCACAATATCGAAGTGTTGACCTCGAAGATAGTGCCTAAAATGTCTAATAGCACATACCATTGCCCACAATTCACGGTCATACGTAGACCACTTCTGCTGGGCTCTTGTCAGCATCTGACTGAAGTAGGCTATGACTCTCTCCTTTCCTTGCTGTACTTGTGAGAGGACAGCCCCAACTGCATCAAGTGAAGCATCTGTAGATAGGGTGAAACCATGACTAAAATCAGGATATGCTAGAAGAGGGGGACTAGTCAAAGCAGTTTTTAAGTGACAGAAAGCAGCGTCACACTCTGCGGTCCAGATGAAGGGTGTGCCCTTGTGAGTAAGCCTAGTCATTGGAGCTGCAATCTGTGAAAATCCAGGTATAAAGCGTCTGTAGAAAGAGGCTAAACCCAAGAATGATCTAACATCAGTGGCAGTCTTTGGTTGTGGCCATCTAGTCACTTTCTCTGTATTACTAGGATCAGGGAGTACACCTTCTGAGCTGATTACATATCCAAGATATGTAACTTTCCTCTTGAAGAAGTGACATTTTGACGGTTTGAGTGTTAGTCCAGCATCACGAAAGCGATTAAACACTTCTTGTAGATTGTGTAGGTGATGATTAAAATCTCTTCCCACAACAATGCAGTCATCAAGATATACAAGACATGTAGACCAATGTAAGCGGTGAAGAACAATCTCCATTAAACGTTGAAATGTCATGGGAGCGTTCACTAACCCAAATGGCATCACGTTAAAATGGTAGAGTCCACTGCCCGTGGTAAATGCGGTCTTCTCTTTGTCAGCAGGGTGCATTTTGACTTGCCAGTATCCACTGGACAAATCAATTACACTGAAGAAGGAAGACGCAGATAACGCATCTATGGAGTCATCCTGTCGAGGGATAGGATGTGAATCCCTAATGGTAATGGCATTCAAAGCACGATAATCCACGCAAAATCTATAAGTATTATCCTTCTTGCGTACCATGACAATTGGACTAGCCCATGGGCTATGGCTTTCCTCAATGATATTGCGCTCGAGAAGATCATCAACTTGTCGTTGTATCTCTACTCTCATAGATGGCGATGTTCGATAGGCTCTTTGTCTGGTAGGCGTCTCTGTAGTTGTATGGATTCTGTGATGGAGGAAGTCTGTTTCTCCAACATCTTCTGGACCAGAGCTGAAAATATCACTGTAAGACTCAAGCAACTCTAAAGCTTGGCGTCGTTCACTCTCTGTCAAATCAGATTCAGCATCAATAAAGTTGGTGTGACTTTTAACTGTATCACTGACGTTATGAAGAGAGGAAGAAGCTGGAGGAGTTTTACAAGTCCCTGGTTGTATTGCACTAACAACATTGTACTCCTCTTCCTGGTCGCCTATCAAAGAATGAAATTGGCCTAAGTGTGTATCTGACTGTAACTCTAAAGGCATCGAAGAAGGATTAACCAAGCGTACTAATATTATCCCATTCTGAGCACTAGATAAAGATCTTGCTCCTGCTACTTCAAGCTTCTCATGAAGTGAGGGTTCAAATATCCCATCATAACCATGTGGAGTAAGATCAGCTTGCAATGATGTTAACTTCCCCTGTGCGTGTACCTCACTCAGAGGGGGTAGTGTCACTGTTCCTATCAAAGATACATTACAATGTAGGGGAGCTTGATGTTGACGATAATCAGCAAGGGGTATCTGAAGTCCAGGCATACTGAAGGAGGAAGTTGCTACAGATACCGTTGCCTCATGTCGAAGGAAAAAGTCCCAGCCGAGAATAAGGGGATGTGAAACATTCCGGGCAATGTAGAACTTGTGTTGAAGAGCCTTGTTACCCAGATGCAGGGAGGAGCAAACAGAACCTGTTATGTCCAGTGAATTCTC
The DNA here is from genome assembly GCF_037042905.1 of Lytechinus pictus. Classification (NCBI taxonomy): domain Eukaryota; kingdom Metazoa; phylum Echinodermata; class Echinoidea; order Temnopleuroida; family Toxopneustidae; genus Lytechinus; species Lytechinus pictus. The sequence goes on along the minus strand of NC_087253.1, from coordinate 14,436,767 downwards.
TGTAACAGAAGTAGCAGAAATTACTCCTTTCTGAATAGGACTTCTGTGAGGTGGAGGAATTGAATTAAAGAAGTCAGTACTCATTAACGATATGAATGACCCTGTATCTAGGTAGGCTAGAATATATGTCTTGTCAACAAGGACAGGGATATAAGGAGATGGATGGTTGATTTTGGGGCCTGTTGTTGTAGTCTGAGCTGACGACTGACCCTCATCATCAGCTAATGAAAGTTTTCCGATTGCCGGGAGAAGTGGACTCGACGAGGACTCTCGTCATGACGATAGGAAGTACGTTGCCCTGGATGTGTCTGCTCATACTTGTACCTCGAGTCATCATATCTAGAACGCCTGCCACTCTGGTCTCGAGGGCGTGTCTCATCATACATATATCTCGAGTCATCATAGTCAGGATGCCTTCCATTCCGATTTTGAGGGTATGTTTCCTCGTATCGGTACCTCGATTCACCATATCTCGAAGTAGGACGCCTTCCTGGGCTCGGCGAGCGTCGGCCAAAATCCCTTCTTGAAGGACGATAAGAACTCCCAGGACTTGGAGAACGATGGGTATATGGGCTTGGAGAACGACGGGTATATGGGCTTGATGAACGATGAGGATATGGGCTTGAAGAACGATGGGGATATGGGCTTGAAGAACGACGTCCCCCAAAAGTAGATCTAGGCCTGTATCTATCTGGCATACCACCATCCCGACTATTCTTTAGTTCCTTGACCTGCAAATCTATCCTGTCTATCTTTTCCATTAATTTGTCCAATAAGGCATCATGGTCTACACTGGCGACTTGCGGTTTGAAAGGAGCTTCAGTCGATGGAGGATGCTGCATAGGGCTTTGGTGCAATGCTCTTTCCATCCTTACTGCAATCTGTAACGCCTCCTCTATTGTCTTTGCACCATGCTCTCGAACCTTCAACTGAAGAAATGGGTCAAGACCTGCAATGAAGCGTCTTAGATTCTCTCCATTTCTTGCTCTCTCTTCATAATCCGGAAACGCCTCTAATACAAGTTTCTGAACAATTGCAGCATAAACTTCTAAGGGCTCCTCAGTTGCTCTGGGTCTAGCTGCTGCATTTGTCCTAAAAATGTCTAGAAAACCTTTTCTGGAGAAGACTTGAGATAGTCTTGATTTTGCTGCATCATAGTTATTTTTCACATCTGTGGGCATACCATCCCACAATGAGAATGCTGCGCCACCTAAGCGGGTTGGGAGAAACACTTCTTTCTTCAGGCCAGAAGTCGACCCCGACGCATCTAAAGCGACTTCAAATCTCTTTACCCACTGTTGAAAATCAGTTTCATGTTCTCCTGTAAAAACTTCAGGGAGCTCCAGGCGAAACATCATGAAATAGTAACAGCGAGATTATAGGCATAAGTAAAAGTAAAAGTCTCACCAGAGTAGATGACAATTAGTGTGAAGACATAAATCCTATTCCTATCTCTGCAGAAAATACAATGTTCCAGAGTAGAGGGATCCAATAAGTTTTCACAATGATGGAGTAAATCTACTAATCACTGTAATGTATAAAGTATCCACTGAAGTATATGCACAGTCACGGAGTATCCAATGATGCACGAAGTAGAGTGATTCCACAAAGTATCCAAAGTGATGAAGGGAGACAGCTACTAAAACATCCAAAATAATCACGATGAAGGGAGAAAATTATAAATGACCAGCAAGAAAACACTGTAGAACACTGTAGAACACCGCTGCTACCAGATGTAGGGTGGCTACTGGAGTTAGATTTAGGGTTCACTACACAGGTGTTAGTGCTATAAAAACACAGAGAAGTCTCTCTATTCAAGGCTAGGCTGGAACTGCCCAAGAGCACGTGGCTCACTTTATTTCTGTCTCCTCTCCAAAATCATAGACATCGAATTAACATAATCATTAACCAATCAGCAATCAGTGTGTAGGCCCTATACTGTATAGTCAATGTGTGTGTAACAGAACATACAGAGAATCAATGAATTGAAGCATGTACCGGTAATCCAGGTCAACTCCATGTCTTAACAAAGAAGTGAAATTCACAAAGACTGAGCAGATGAATTGAATTGCATCTAACATTCCAACTTGTTTATAAAGAAAGTTCTCTGACCTATAGAATACTGAACTGCATCTAACCTGTACATGAAAATATAAAGTTCTCTGAACTATGGAAATAAGGCTCTACAATGGTAAATACGTTGTTTTATTTTCTTTTTATACAACACAGTTTACTGTTTTTAAAGTAGTTGCCGGAGTAGTTGTTAAGTACTTGATATCTTAAACAACAAATGTCAATTTTGATTTTTGAATATATAAAGCATATATGTTTATGTCAACTGTTTAACAACTACTGAAAAGTTCATAAAGTAAACAGCGTTGTATAACATTGATGGGGAAAGAGAAGTCGCACTGCCAAGGATACTCGAGGCAGCTACACGGACTTCCACAGCAACTACACGGACCATCCCGGATTGCTTGTCTAGCTGGCAGTCCATGGATGGACTCCCGGACGTGGACCAACACGGACCACCAAGGACCTTCAAGGATGCCCAAGGCGCCAACGCGGATCTCTCTCCCAGACCACCGCGGATCAGATCCGGGATGGTCCGGATTCCCCCAACTGTGAGTGGACAAGCAGGCAGACGTATGACTCACATATGGAAGGGGAACAGCAGACTGGATTCAGTTCAACGCCTAGAGAGCCGATCTCCTACTGCAAAACCTGTGGTTCATTTTACACCACCATAGTTTTCCCCAACATATGCAGGATGCTGGAATAGCAAATGTTGATGCTATGATTGGCAGACGACCACATCTGGTACCGGACAGATTTGATGGACGCATCCCTGTCCAAGATTTGTTTGCATCACTTTGAGGCCTGTGCTTGAGAGAACGGATGGACAAAATGAGAAGCAGTTCAGTTTCTTGCTGCAATTGGGCCCTGCTGTGAAGTTGTTAACCCAACAACCTGGAATGCTTGGAGACTTACGACGAGTTGGTATACAGGCTCAGAAACAGGTTTGGCTTTGGAGGCAAAGCTGAGGTATACCTTGCGGAGTTGATCGGCTTGCCCGAGGGCATTTCCTAGATGTCATAGTAACACCAGAAATAAGAGTGAAATAAGAAATAAGTGCTGAACCTCACTCATTTGATGGTGTTTTTAGGCCTAGTTTTCTGAGAATGGAGGGTCAGAGGAGTGATGTGAAGCGGACAACCAGGTACAGCCGAGCTCTGGAAGAACAGGAGTGTGAAGTTGCAGTATTTTTTTTATAGTGCTGCCACAACAACCAAGAAATCCTACTATCGAAAGTAAAGGCTGAAAAAGACAGGACGAAGGAAACAAAAGTCGGGGCCAAGAACCAGGAACCATAATGTACTGAGACTTGATAAAAGAACTGCTGATAGAAAATTATCTGAGGAGAGTCGGATTTTGGACAGACCAGTCTTGTCCAACATGACATAAATACTGGTACTGCAACTGACAGCAACGAGTCGTTTCCTTTATGTATAATGTATTTAATTATGTGTATATTCATGTATCAGATAATAACGATTTAGCGATAAGAAACACAAATTGCAATATTTTCTTTTAAGAGAACGATCGATTTATTTGTATGTATTGATTGCATTTTTTGTATTAGGTAGTTTTTATTGACAACTTCAATTCATATACAAAATAAAATACGTTTGACAAATAAAAGTCTGATGTCTTTACAAATTAATGAATACCTTGACAACTCATAAATTGAACACAATTTTTTTTACTTGAGTGTTACAATAAAACACAATATCAGATATCCCCCAATACATAATTATAAATAACACTGATGATAATGACATGCATTTGGAATAAAGTTCTACAATGAATTCATCATATTTAACTTTTTCCCCGAGTGTCATATATTTACATAAAAAACGAGATTTTCCAAATGGGGTGGGAATGATTGTTTTCGTTTTATTCAGGCAAGTTTTGATCTATGTCGTACCATAACTGCCTACGGGATTTGAAAGATAATTTCGCCACCCCAGCAAAACGTACTCCACAGACCTGCAAAAAGGGGGAATGTTAACAACAACCTTAATAAGTTAGACATGAAATATATATATATATACATTTTATTTACTTTAAATTAGTTTATGCGGTACTGCAATCTCCGTCCAATCAAATAATAAGAACGCATCAATTCTTTGTATTTTTCAAAGATTCAAACAAATTCAAATAAATTTTCAATTTACGAATTTGTATAGATTTCTATTTCTTTTTTTTTCATTAATGAAAAGCTGTATTATACTAGTAATCTTTTACAAATGATCGATTACAGAGTTTGAATCCTGATCGATTACAAAATTGTTCGTTCCACCAAGGTGGGTCCACGCTCTCCAGCAGCGCTTCTCAACCGATGGGCCGCGAAGCTCTCTCAGGTGGGCCGCAAGAAGCTCAAGAGGAAGCCGGGGAAAATAAAGTATATTTCACAGACCTGTCCAAAAATGTTATGTTCGATCGGTCTACGTGCCTGGGTCAAACAAAGCTAAGCACGCTTAGGTATCATATGCATGTTTCAATGTAAATGTACATGGCACATTGTATGATGGTTTCGATCTAACTTATGTGAACCTTACACGTACAGTACCTTGGAATGTGCTTCAGAGCTTCATGTTCAAATTTCACGAAACATGCTTTCATCAAAACTGACCATTTTTTAAAGCAAAAAGGGTGAGGGAGGGAACAAATCTACTGTTGAAAAGTCTCAGAAGGTAACTGTAAGACAATGTGACCCAGAATTTGGATTCATCATGACTGGCAGCGATGCAAAACCAAAAGCAATGCGTGTCCAATGTGCTGAAGTATTGTCAAATGATGCGCTTAAACCGTCAAAGCTTCAGCGTGTCCAGATACACCTAAACACAAAACATCCGAAGAGTGCAAGAAAGCCAAAAGAGTAGTTTGAGGGGATACAGGCTGGATTGAATTCACAGCAGAAGATCATAAAGTTACGCAGTAATATGCTCATTATTATCATTGTCTATCTGTGAATCGAGACAAGTAATCATATCGCTTTTCTTAAAATTTGGTAGGTGGGCCTCGAAAAAAATCTGAGAGTCAAAGTGGTCTTCGAGTAAAAAAAGGTTGAGAAGCGCTACAGTGATGTCACTAAAATCACTAAAATCAAAATTCACTAAAAAAGCATACAAAATATAAAATTTAACCCATAACTCACCAACTACTCAAATCGATTTATCACAATGTTACTGACATAGCACCAAAGAACATGGTCCAGGCAGTACAGCTTTACTACACTAGCAGTGTGGGGGTGTTAAAATTAAAAACTTTTTTTCTTTCAGTAATTCTTGAATAAATCTACGCATGACTGTTGATATTTTTTGTACGAAATGATATATCCCTATATTACTGACATAACACCAAAGAAATGTTGCAGTCGTACATAATTTATGAAACACCCAGCGGGTTTGTCTATTTCAGAAATTTCTTATCAGTGTATCATTTTTCTCAAGGATCTTTCATTAAACCTCTTCGATTTGTATTTAAAAAAAAAATAATAATGAACAATAATGATAATAATTGTAGTAGTAATAATAAATAGTAATAAAAGTAATAATTACAATAATAGTGATAATGATAATAGTAACAATAGTAATAGAAATAATAATAATATAATAGTAGCAAATAATGAATAATAATTGTGATGATAACAGTAACTGTAGTAATAAAGAATTAATAACAATGATAATAATAATAAAAATAATGATAATAATAATAATAGTAATAATAATTACTATTGCTTTAATTATTATCATTATGAAGAAATCGAGTAGAAGGAAGAGAGACGGAGGGGGAAGTGCCTTTTTTTCAATTTCTAATTTGATTTGTTGTGTTACCGTATTTGCCTATGGGATATGAAAAAATTTCGCCATCCCAGCAATACGAATTTCATAGACCTACAAAGGTGTTTGAATATTACAAGATATTTGGTATAACATTTCAAAATTATGAGATGTATATGTAAATAAATTTGCCTAATTTAAATTAGTTAAAGATGAAATGCTAGTTTTTTCTTAACAAATCATTGAAGCATATTATTATGTTTTCCCTAAAGGTTCAACAAAATTTTATTAAATTTTTCTTTTTGTGTAGCGGGGGAGCGGATTTTCTTTGGTAGTTGATTAGATCTGTCGTTGTGTTGCCTACAGGATTTGAACATATTTCGCCACCCCAGCAACCGTGGCACAGGTCAGACAAAAAGTTTTTTTTTCAGATTGTACAAAAAAATTAATGAAAAGCTGTATTTTATTCTCTTACAATTGATCGATTATAGAGTTAGGATGCTGATCGATTACAACATTCTTCGGTCTCCTGTGATATCACAAAAAAAAGCGTATACCCAGTTGTTGTGTGTCCGGACGGGTTGTGTGTCCGGACGATCAATTTTTGAAAGTCATTTGGAAAAATTTACAAGCGAAGTTTGAGCAATTTTCAGTACAAAATGTTAGGAAATCTTATAAAGAACAAAATAGAAGATGACTACAAATATTGAAGTCATATTCTTAGTGTAATACAAAGACAAAAAAGAAGGCTTCAAAAAAATAAAGTGTCCGGACACCCGACCCCCCATCCTACAAAATATGAAATTCAACCCAACTACTCAAATTGCAATTCTGAGTGAGTTAGGGATTCATAAATTCCTCTCGCAAGCATCATCATTATGCAAATTGGATAATTCTGCTCAGAAAGAAAATAAATGTTTTCATGTTTGTAATTGGGTGAGTGTGTAATGAAGCTACTGGAAATTAAAAGTTGTGAATAAGTTTTGAGTACGACCGGTAGGTACCCTTTCTTGTGCTAAATAGTATATTCTTGTGTTACAGACCTAGCACCAAAGGATATTGTCCAGTCGTGCAGGTTTACGACACTCCAAAGCGGGGTGTCAAATTTAGAAACTTCTTTTCTGTAAGCAGGGGCGGATCCAGGATTTTCCAAAAGGGGGGGGCACATTTTCCCGAGAAAAAATTGACAAGCAAAAAAAAAAAAGTTTTCCCAAAATTAAGGAGATTTCGTCAAATTTGACAAGCAAAAAAAAAGGTCTTCACTTTAAAAGGGGGGCACACTTCTGTTTTAACAGCATCTTTACATTTCAAATTTTAATTGTGCCTCTCACGAGGAGAGGGGGGGGGGGGGCACGGCCTGGCTGTGCCCCCCCCCCTGGATCCGCCAGTGTCTGTAAGTTTCGAATGAATCTACGCATGATGGGTGGCCATTTCTTTGTAACTGACCTAACACTTTAAGGAGGATGAAACATTTGGAACAAGATAGCTTGTGTGAAAACAGAAAAAACAGATCAACGAAAGTTTTAGAAAAATCAGACAAATAGTGAGAAAGTTATGAGCATTTGAATATTGCGATCACCAATGCTATGGAGATCCTAACATTGACAATGCGACAAAGATGTGTGATGTCATTTGTGAACAACTCTCCCCATTACTTTAGTACATATCTGTCTCTTTTATCACATCTATCAGTAGAGTATGTGATAGGAGGGCATGTAATACAGATTTTCAAAGAACACATCATGGATAAAAAAGAGTTTGTATCACCATAAGAAAAAAGCAAAAAGAGACAATTTGGGAGTATTTTGTAGTCCATCAAATGGAAAGTTGTTCACATGTGACATCACACCTCTTTGTCGCATTGCCAATGGGAGGATCACCATAGCATATTAGTGATTGCAATATTCAAATGCTCATAACTCTCATTATTTGTCCGCTTTTTCTCAAACTTTCTTTGTTCTTATTCTTTGATTTTTCTGTTTCGACACAAGCCTACTTGGTCTCAAAGGTTTCATTCCCCTTTAAAAAAACATATTCCAGTCCGAGTCATAACTCTACGAAACACCCAGCGGGTACGTTTATTTCAGAATTGTTTTTCGATGTAATTTTTTTCCCCAAGACTCCTCCCTCCCCCCCCCCAAAAAAAAAAAATGAAGATCAATAGAAGGATTTTGTGCAAATGCATCAATATATTGGTGAAAGTTTGAGTATTATTAGAATCTAGTTTTTTAATCGGTGACGTCATTTATCAGCAGCTGCCCCATCAGGGCCGTAGCCAGAAGCATTTTGTTGGGGGGGGGGGGGGGTTACCAGCTAAATTTGCCAACTAAATTTGGCGTGACAGCGCCAACGTGAGCACAGGGGTGTCTGATGGGGGATGTGTTTTTCCCCCCTACAATAATCACATGCTAAAAGATTTTGAATTTTTAGAATTGAATTAGTGGCATTTGGTGAATACTTTAAGGTAAATTACATGTATACAAAGATATACAAAGATATTTGCACTGTAAAAATAAACATTTTGGATCAAAATAGAAAGGCTAGTGTGCCGTAGTTGCTAACTTGCAGTATAATGATATACCCTATGCATTAATATCAAAATCAAAGATTTGTTAATTTTTGATTGACCTTCTGTGCAAAATGTCTCAACTAAAATTTCAAGAGTGCTACTGCTAACATGTATCTCTTTCAGCCATTAAAAATGTTACAGAAATTATTGAAGTTACCTTTATCTTGTATGTTATTCTATATCATATTCAACGTCTTGGTTTTGATGACCAATTAAGTTGTTAGCAAGCGATTTAAGTCGGCAGTACCTGTGAGGTCCTTTTTACAGTTCAGGAGTAGCAGGTTGTCCAGTCGCCGGTCTCCCATGGTTGATCTATAAAAATTCTTAATAAACTTCATATGGCTGAAGGTGCGTTCATCCTTTGCAACACTTATTGGTGCTGTCATGAGAAGCTTGTAAGCATTCCAAGTGAGAGGAAGAATAGACTTCTTGTCAAATGCCAAAGTGGCTGCGTCAGCAACACTTTGCAGATCTCTTGCCACTGCCATGTCATGGAAGCATTCTAGTTCCACTTTCATTGCCTCGCGATCTACTTCTTTTGGAAAGAGTTTACAAAAGTCAACAACATCTGCCATAGTTGGAGTTGCTGGCGTTGGAGGCAAGAGCAAACGTGATATTGGCTTCACTTTGTCAAGTGTTGGCTGCATTATCTCCTTGAATTGCAGTATCAGTAAAATACGCTCTTGAACTCTTTCCTGTAGAATGCATGGAGTGATAATGCTGCTGCAGTTTGAGGAGCGTCATCAAGCCTTGCTGGTGGGCGTCTAACGCGATGGTGCCTCTGGTAGTCCTTGTCAGAAGCTTATTCAAACTCCCCTTTATTAGCCAGTGGAAGAGCCTATTTGGTTGAGTAACTCCTTAATTTGTTTATGAATAGACCAAACCTAACTGCTAGAGTAGGCAACCCCTCACTGTGTTTGATAGCTATTGTGTGTGTGCACTGCATAGGGCAATGCAAGCAAATGTTCAGCAGACTGCAGATAAGCAAGCATAGGGTGCAGCAGCACCTTTCAGCAGCTCCTTGGCTGGGAAAGCTTTGCTGGTGGGCGTCTAACGCGATGGTGCCTCTGGTAGTCCTGCTCTGGATCAATGCCCGGGGGGGGGGGGCACTCGACCAAAAAAGTGGTAGGGGTGTGCCGCGGGCGAGACAAAAAACGGGGGCCTTGGAGCGGGCTTATTGTAAAAAGGAGGGTCCTCGGAACGGGCTTCGGAACTACAAATGTTTGTGAAAACGGGGGTCCTTGGAACGGGTCGCCTGCGTGTGCATCCCAATGGAACGGGCATACATGCAGCTAGAACGGCGCACGGGCGCCGGCTGCGCTAGCGCAGAGGCGATGGTCGGACAGCGCTCTCCGGCCGCTTTTCACCAAAATTGCGGCTCATCGTAGCAGATCAATGCGACCGGAACGGCGTAACGGAAAATATGCGAAGCTTTGGAGCGGATATCTTTCTTCTTTTTTCTCGATAAGAAGAAAATGCTATGCTTTGGAGCGGCTTTCTTTATTCTTTTTCTCAATAAGACAAAAATGCTATGCCTTGCGCCAATATATGTAATTTAATAGTCGGCTATGTTCAGCCTTGGTTCCAATAAATGATAGAATGACTTTACGCAAACTTAATCTGATGTGTTAAATTCCTCTACTTTGGCGTGGTGGCAGCGGTGGAATCTTTACCCAGTCAGTTGAAGTAAGAATTATAGGCCATATCTGGCTACCACATCGACAATCAGATACAGTGGTTGTAGTGATATTTGCGATTGTCTGGCTGTTCATCACTTACGATCAAGTGCTTCAGTACACGGTAAGCACTTTGGATAGCCCCACGTATACATAATTACGATGGCGCAGTCCGCGGAATTAGCGCCCGCACATAGGCGCTTAATGAAGGACGAGACATATGAATCCTTCGTTGGATGGAGGCAGTCCCTGCTCCATTTACTTCAGACCTATTCTAAATTTACACCTTTTCTTGTTCGTGATTGTTCATGGCATAGGAAGTCAAAGTTGAAGCCTTTTCGGGGTTTTCATGATGATCCTGTTGACTTGCCGAATCGGATATCTGCTGCACAAAAAGCAATATTGTTAGAATGTATGCTTGGCCAGATCTCGATTTATTGCCCTGTCATTTCGCGAGGCCAAATCATCAATTCTTCAACATCTCTTGCTCAAATTTGGTCTATTATATGCATTCATTTTGGGTTCAGCGACGATTGTTGTAACGTCAGTGGTGATGGGATTGACAATGATTGTGAATATGAGACAGATGCAGATATGTCTGTTAATAAAGAAAGTGAATGTGACCCAGATGTATGTGAGCTAGTAACAGGCGAATCAGGAAATGAGTTCATAATGTACAATGAGAATGTGCAGTATGACTATGAGTATGAGACAGGCGTGTGCGAGCTCAGAGTTAGTCAACTTGCTGAGGAGAGTTGCGCAAGCCTTTGTGATTTTCTGATTGAATCTGATCAAGTCAATGAAGTGTGACATTTGGCAGTGTGTCCAGCAATATCATGCTATGTTATTGGTTGCTCATCGAAGTCAGATGAGATATTTGACATTCCAGAGTATGTCCATGGTTGTGGATTCCCGGCTGGACCAATAAGTGTCCCCCATTCTGAGCCTAGATTGACGAGTGCTGACACGTCAGTGAATGACTTTGTTGATCGTGTTGACTTTTCGGGTGACTTTCTCACCAATCCGGGTTGTGGCTCATCAGAGATAGATGAGGATAATAATGCCTGCAACGACGAGTTACACAGTGAATCTTGTAGCAAGGATGACCTGCAGTCCCATCGTGCCTGTCGCGTCGGCATCGAATGCGCACGTGTATCCAGAAACGTTAATCTCAATCAAGCCTCTAGCATTGATACAAGTTATGCTCATGACAGCCGTCTCGATGATATTAATGCAGTCAGTGACACGGTACCTATATGTTCTCAACCAGACGGATCAGTTTCTCAGTTACATCTGTTGCAGGATGTTGTTCCAGACGCTGTCGTACCAGGGTTTCATCCAGTCCCGAGTGATGAACTGCAAGTTCAAGTGTCTTCATCAGTTGGCCCATCCAGAACCATGGACCCAGTTCACATGGTAAAGACGCTCAGACTGATCCCAACAGATGATGTGAAACATCCTGCTCAAGACATTCCCTCGGACATGGCCACCAGTCCTTCCCAAGTGACTCTCCTTCACGTCCCTAGAGAGAGGGCCCTAGCTCCTCCCAGTCGCCCTCCTGATGCCCCCGCAACAACGACCAGTGCTTACTTATCCCACACCCTCTACAAAGATGGCAGTGATCACTCCCGTCTTAAGCTTTCGAGGACACTTCATCCTGTTAGCAGTAGCCGTGAAGCGTCAGTCTCTGCACCGGTCGGTGACTTTCGATCTACTTTGGATGACGCCCCTGTCAGTTGCCCCGATGTCCATGCGCCCCATGGTCGCCCACCGGATGAGTGCTACAGCGGTCTGGCGATCCCAATCATCTCTTTTATCACATTGAAGACCCGGAATTGTTTCCTTAGCCGTCCGCTGGCTAATGTGTCATTGCTCCATCCTGACGCGTTTATGGACAGTCATTCCCACAGACTTGTCGTACCTACCTTGACATTTTTGGCACCTTACGTGATGCAACCTGACCAGATGGTGCCTCCCTTACATTCCAACGTACAAGGTCCTGAATTAGCTCCATTCCAACAGCAGACTGTTTACCTCCCATTGGGAGGTAAACAGTCTGCTGTGGCTCCCAACACCTCCCCCTGCCCCTCCGTTCCCTTACAGCCCACACCGTGTCCCATTCTTGCTGTGTAATTGGCCATTCATCCTCAATCTTTGTGAGTCTTCTGCTGAGCTCATAGGACTATTTCTTGACTATGCTTATTTGGACTCGTAACTCTTTTCTTATGTCATTTGTACGCCTTTTGTTTTGAATGATTTGGTTTTTTTTATTTTTTTTGTCAGCATTTAACATGACTTGTGATACACTTGATATTTTCTTGTGCGTGCCCCCCTTTTCTTTTTAATTTTCCGATTGCTGTCCATGTAATGTTCCCATCATTTTTTTTCTTTGCATAGATTTGGTATGCTTATAAGACAATAAAGGACGTTAGACTGGTATCAATATGATTTTGGTTTTGTAATATGTTCCGATGGTTGTTGATGTTTATGACGAATGTGATATTTTTATCATTGCCCGCTGTTTATCATTATGTAATACTGCATTTTTTTTATGTCAATCAGGTTATTGAAACTATTTGTGATTGCAAATCATATCAAGTCATGTTACTTTTGACGCTTGTTGCCTTATATGATGTTTCAATAGTCTGTCGCCGTCCTTTGAAGAATAACTTATTGAGTTTTGTATGATATTATTTGGATATTTGTCTTTAAGCTTAGTTTGAAGCTCAATTTTTTAGTGTTTTATTATTCATGCACTTGGGACAAATACTTTACACATACCTTATGCATACTTTATGCATTTTCCTTTGAATCGTTATATTTATGAACGGCATATGGATAATATTTTGTAAACGAGTTTTGGCTATTGCTCTTTAACGGTATTTGTTTGTATGCTCCTTTACAGGGATGCCAAAATCATATCCTTTTTAATCTCTTGGTATATTTCTTTGATTAGTTTATAGAATAGTGGCAATGGTTTTAAGCACTGTCAGTTTGAGTCAAAATGTTTAAGTATTTTCATATAGCTTACATATGTACGGAAAAGTTTTGCATCTTGAAGAGTCACAATGTTTAGTATTTTCATGTAGCTTACATATACCCAGAAAATTAGAGACAAAGGAGTTAATATGGCAGAAAGAATTACAAAACGTTAAATGTATACGATATGAGGCTGTCGGAAGATTGTGTGTTGTTGTGTGGTAAGGGAGCCATGCCTTTAATTTGTGTTTAAATTTGGACTACTTTTGATGACTGTTGTTTGCGCAGAGAAAAGTTAGCAATACTATGTGATTGCCCTTTTGAGTCTGTTTCATTATTGATGACTATATGCGCAGAGAAAAATTAACATGTTGTATTACTGTTTTAATTCAGTTGAATTTGAACTAATATTGGTGAATGTATATTAACAGAAAATGAAACAAGCTGCGCAATTGCTTTATGTTGAACTAATATTGATGAGAGTATATAAACAGAAAATGAGACAAGCTGCGCAATTGCTTTATAGAATAAGTTTCAGTGGATACATATGTATGTTTATGTTTATTATCATTATTATTATACTACATGCTTGAACAGCTTTAGTAAAACAGATTTTGTTATTTACATGTATTTCGTTGATTGCATCAAATGTGTACAGCATGCATATTGTTATTTTCATTTGAAGAGAATTCTTGGTACATGTATTTCTTGGATTGTCACACATATATAGAGATATGTAATTTGTTAGTGAAAAGGTGCAAAGATAGCGGTGTAAAAACTTTCTATTGTTTGGAATCGAAGTCGACCAAGGCTTTAACTTAATCGTTTTCAACAGAATTTAGAAATGTTAATTGTGATGTTTTGGATTGTGTTATAAGTACATTGTTTCAGTTTTGCTTTTTGCTAGAGGTTTAAAGTTGGAGTTATGTACCATTTATGATTGTACACTGTAATCTATAGTAATTATAACTCAATATCTAAGGTAGAATACCTCGGGTATAATTAAGTTTCCTACTACTATATGCATGTGTTTGTTAATTTAGGAATTATGATTTATCGATCAGTGAGGGGAAAAGGAAAAATGGATCACGCCAATATATGTAATTTAATAGTCGGCTATGTTCAGCCTTGGTTCCAATAAATGATAGAATGACTTTACGCAAACTTAATCTGATGTGTTAAATTCCTCTACTTTGGCGTTGGAACGGAAATTTGAGTGTAAAAATGGGGGTCCCCTCCGCGGCACATACCCACTATGCATTATATACTGAGTGCTCCCCCCCCCCCCCGGGGATCAATGTCAAATTTCCTGACATGAATCTGAGCATCCATATGGCATTGGTGTCACCATTCAAGCGCTCAAGTGACGTGACCCTTGTAACCCCGTTTGCCATTCGTCGACAGGATCATGATCAGGATCGAACGCTTGAAACACTATAGGTGCTCTTTTATCTTGCATTCTAATAAATTGAAATTATATAACAGCTATTCTTTAAAAATAGAGGGTAGACTATTTTTTTTTTCTTTGGGGGGGGGGGGTAATCATTCACTATCAACAATCAGATATACATTGCGATAAAATTGTATGTGAATCGCACTTAATTACTTCGGAAATGAAGGGTAGGCTTCAACACCTAAAGTAAATCTGTAATGCTTTTGACTAATACAAAAAAAAAACATTGACAGGTGCATTGGTATAGGCCTATTAACAAGCACAAATAAATTAATCAACCAAAATAATAAAAGAGATGGGATCATGAAAAATTTGTAAAAATATTAAGCTGCTTACGAGCGAAGCGAGGGAGAAAGGTTTTCTATTAATTTGTCCTCTACGTCTTTCTTCCTTTTTTTCTTTCCCCATTCTCTTTTTATTGCACCGCAATAAAGGGGGGGTGGGCGGTCGCGTTCGGCCCATGCATGGATCCACCTTTGCTATTTTGTTCTAGGCCTGTATGCAATTAATATATTTCATATTTTCATTCAAGTTTGTATAATGTCTCCCTTGTAAAAAAATGTTGCAGCGATGATTTTCTTACAATCACTTTTTTTTTTCATTTGGACTCTGATTGATCCATGAAGACAAATTTGATGAATATTCAATTATAAAAAAAGAATAATAATGGTTTATATGGGGCAGGGGCGGCGGAGCGAATTTGAAAGTGGGGAGGGGCACAGGGAAAAAAGGGCACTATCTTAAATAAACTAAGAAAACAAAAGACAAATGACAGTGGCGTAATGAGCCAAATATTTTGACACTTTTATAACGAAAATACAATTTGTGATAGATTTTGACATAATATTGTCAAATAATGTCATATTTTACCCATCCCTCTCTCTTTCCTTTTTTTTTCATGAAAAATTGGAGGGGGAGAGCCCCCCCCCCCTCCAATCTGTACGCCACTGCTTATCTACCCCACTCACTCACATGACTCAGTCATGAAGGCTTAAGGCACGTATGATTATTACAATTTTTTCCTTCACAAGCAGTAACATATAAAATTTAGAATATTGTTTTTCTTGTTCTAAAGGGGAACTCGTTAACACATAGGTCTTCTTATGTGAAAGGTGTACAGAACAAGTTTGTGAGCCCAGCGCCACTTTAGTTAGGTAAAAAGGGCACTTATACAAGATTAATTAAAAAGCTAATGGCATAAAACGGGTCATTCTCAGGTATAAAAGTGGCACAGAACACGTTCGTGAGGGGCACTCTTCTTGGATAAAAAGGGGCACTGATTCGAGAAAGGGCCCTTGATCAAAGGCAATATAAGGGGCATACAACAGGTCCTTCTCAGGTGAAAGGGGCACGTCAGTACACGTTCGTTAGGGGGCATTTTTCTTGCATAACTCCTGAAAAGGGCACTTTTTCAGTGCCTCAAGAAGGAGGGGGGGGGGGCGCCCCCGCCCCCAGGATCGCCGCCCCTGTCATGGGGTTTATGAATGACACCATATTAAAGCTTTGCATTTAATTTGTTCATTACATATTCATGAAGACATGCATTTAACTGAAGCAATGGGGCAATGCCAAAGCCTTGTTTTAAATGTCAAAACATTGTAAATCTTTGTCCGATTTTTAAAGACATTTTCGGTGTTTATTTTTTTTGGGCATTTTCTAATCTCTGAGAAGAACTTACTTCAGCTGGAATACCTGAGCAGGCAAATAATAAACTGTAAGTAGGAAAGGACAGAACAACATGAATATGAGTGTGGTGTATCCAACATGTATTGTAATTTCCTTTCTAACATTTGTAATAATACAAGGAATAATACCATTTCTGTCAAAAAAAATTGGCCATAAAACTTTGTTCGGCCGGTGTAGCGGCGGATTCGGTTCCACCGGCGGATACCGTATCCGCCGGCAGATATCGTTCTAAATGGCCGATATCGTTTTTAATCGGAGTTGCCGTGGCCGAGTGGTCTAAGGCGCCTGGCTACACATGTAAAGTCCGGGGTTCGATCCCCGGCCGTGGCACCTATGCCCGTGAGCAAGGCATTTAATCTACATTGCTCTTTTATCCTGCTTTCAAATAAATGGAAATGCTATGTGCATTTAAAAAAAAAAAAAAAAAAAAAAATATCCGCCGGGTTTGCGCGGCTTGAAGTTTGCAGATTTGGTTCCTCGGCGGATTTGGTTCTATTGACTATACGTGTAATTCAGACAACCTCGGCAGCGCGCGCATGCGCGGCTCTGGCAATGTCGATCGCAATTGGGGGGGGGGGGATTTTTGTCCGCCTTTAGTGAATTTTTATTCAGGGGCGGATCCATACAGCGTTCGACATAGGGCTCGATGGAGGTGAGGATTAATAGGAGAAATAATGTCTCGATATTTCATGTATTACATAGACCTGGCACATACGCCAAAACTTTGCTATTTATTATTATCAGATTTTGATGAAATTTTCATCATTTTGTTTTTTTGAATTTGTATACTATTTTCAGTCCGCAGTATGCATCGATCTCTTTAACTGTGCTTTTTCACACCAATGTTAGTGTTAGTTTGCCAGACTGTTTGGCGAAAATGTGCACCCCCATACAGTGCGTATAAAAAAAACGGGACAGTTTTGAAAAATCTATAAAAAATTGTTTCAAATTATGATATCTATATTTTGATGTTAATAGATGCTCTGAAATCTTATCTTTGAAATGCCATTAAAAAAAAAATTGTTCATGCTTGAGCAAACACGGGACGTTTTTGTCGGGGGCTCAAAGAGAGGCTTGCGCGAAAATGGCAGAAATTAGAAATTTGATGATCAGACTTTTTGCTAATCAGCAGGCTTCCTTTTTACCTTTTCATTATTTTCGCCATGATTTTCGAATTATGCTGTCAAATTTTATTTACAAATGAATTTATATACTTGAATTATTTTGTTTTTTCATTAAAACTTCTTTAACCTTTGAATTTTCCTTCATAAGTAATAAAAGAAGACTTTTGTCAACCCGAGGAAGAAGATTTGCGTTATTAATCATGTTAATTGGGAGAACTTGTAGTTATTCAAATCGTATTTTATTAGGTGAAAAAAATTACGTTATGGTACCTTTATAATAGAAAAACATGAATCCTATTTTCAAGGGGTCATTGATTCCTTGACCAAGTTTAATTAAGTGCTTGACAGGGCAAACAGGAAAGGATTCATGTCTTTCAATGGCAATGTATTGAGTAAATTTTGAAGGAGCTAGATATGGCAGATCGGATAAAGTGTATTTAAATAGTTGTGAGCGAGCAAGCAAAAATTTACACTTTTTTTAATATCCAATTCTGTGATAGATTTTGACAAAATATTTAGAAAATAAATCATATTTCACTTTCTATCTTTCCTTGTATTCCCTTTCCACTTTTTTATTGGGGGGGGGGGGGTAACACCCCGAGCCCCCACCCATCTGTATGCCACTGTTTAAAAGCACCATAACCTTTGTAGCACACAATGGAAGGATTTAAAAAATACACGCTTTCCCATACTTCGGTTTAAAAATTTAGTTTTTGCTTTTAGAATGAATATTGAAAGCTAAAAGAGAACATATTAAAAAGAAACAACAGAACAATTCAGGCAAATAAACAGATTCGAAAATGAATTTTAACAGCATAATTCGAAAATTATGTCAAAGATAATTAAAAGGTTAAAAGGAAGTCTGCTAAATAGCAAGAAGTCTGATCATCATATTTATCATGTTTATCATGTTACGCCATTTTGGCGCAAGATTCCTTTTTAACCCCAAACAAAAACATACCGTGTTCGCTCAAGCATGAACAAAACTATTTTTTTAATGACATTTGAAAGATAAGACCTCAGAGCACCTATTAACATCAATATATAGATGTCATAATTTGAAACAAAAATTTTATAGACTTTTCAAATCTGTCCCGTTTTTTTTTCGATACGCGCTGTATAGGCATATTGGTTTTTGAAACTACAAATGTTAAGAAAAATTTCAACAAATTAAAACTTCATATTTCCAAATAAATGATGCAAATAAGTGTATGAAAATAAAACAAATTATGTTATGCTGTTAACTCATATTATTGCTTGTAGAATGCTAATTTTGGGTGAAAACATAAAAACATTTTTAACAAAAAAAAAAAAGAATGTCAAAACATGATTTATTTCTTATGTAGTTTATTGTAGGCCAATTTTTAATTTATCATGTATTTTTTTTTCCTTCAATATTTTTGTTAAGGAATCTGAACTTGGGCTTTTAATTTACCTCTCAGTCATCTAATTTTAAGATCAATATGGCCGATCTTTAGTGAAATATAATTTCTCCTTTATATCTTTTGTTTCTCTTACTATACCCCCTTCTGGTTTTTCATCTCTTTATTTTTTGCCTTTCTTTCTGTCCCTGCTCATTTCGCCCCTTTTGCCTCTTCTCCAGTTTCCTAACATTTCTGGCACATTATGAATATATCTGGGGCGTATACGCGTGGGTGATATAACACCAAAAAGGGAGAAATAGAAAGAGGAGGGAAGGGAGAAAAAAAATATACGAGAAAATGTGGAGGAAATAATAATAATACATAGGAATTTCGCAAATCAAGAATTTCATTTGCAGTGATCATTATCTATACTTCCCTTTAAAAAACTTATTACAAAATCCTGCCATTGTTTGCCTTTATTTAATACTCTGTATCAATCATAATTGATGCATATTATATCCAATTTATCCCTAAAATTGTGATAAGAAGGATTTAATAGGTATAAAATAAATTACAAATGCATGTTTTTTATTACAAGACGTATTTTTTTAAACAGTGCACACCTATATAGTTACCACTAATGCATATAGCATTTCCATTTATTTGAAAGCAAGATAAAAGAGCGTTGCAGATTAAATGCCTCCAGGCTCACGGGCATAGGTGCCGCGGCCGGGGATCGAACCCCGGACTTTCTATGTAAAGCCAGGCCGCCTAGACCACTCGGCCACGGCACCTCCACGTATGTGAGTGAAGGATATCGCGATAGCGCAAGAACGATATTTTCCGAAGAGAGTGGCCTTTTTTGGTACTGAATCCGCCGGAGTAGAACACGATCCGCCGGCGGATTTGGTGCCTAGAACAGTATCTGCCAGGCGCAGGATCCGCCGGTACACCGGCCGACCAATCATCTGCGCAAGCGCTTATTGATCAATCTTGTAAGTTGTAGTGTTCATCGTATTCGGAGTCAGCAAGATTTGGAAGATTATAATACTTGTTTCTTTTCTTAGCTGTTTACTTTTCACGATGTAAGTATACAAAATTGAGTACAACTTATTTTGCCCTTATTTTTCTAGGCTTTGACTTACACACTCTTTTCCTAGGCTTAGAATATAGACTTCTTTTTGATCACCTATGACGTTGCTGTTGTTACTAAACCGTCGGTAGCACGTAGTCCCGGGCGTGTTAATTGACGTTGGGCATCGTAAGGCTTATGAATATGACTGAGGTGTATTGTAATTCTCTCTGTTGTGTGGGGAAATAAGGTTGGCAATGTTTGGTTATTTTCTCTTGTTCTTGGGGAAAAATGCTTGATTTTTTTAACAATGTCAATGACAATCTCCAGTACATTAGTATTCATCATATTTTGGCTCTGAATTAGACTTACGCCTAGTCTTAGAAATTAGACTAGTCTAGAGGTCTATTTTATTTTTAATTATTTTTAATTTTTTGTTTTAAGATTAAGTTCTGGAAATTATGATGATGATAAACATTACAAATTAAACAGTCCACCGACTGGTGTATAGACTTTATCGCAAATAGATTCACGCAAAGGATAATGGGATCGAAAAGGGAGCAATAGCGCCGCTAGTGTCCGGATGCGACCATGCGAACGCAAGCAGCCGACAATAAAGTGAACGATTTCCATAGTGTATCAAAATACGATTGACGCCCGCAGCCAACTTTTTGCTTTCTTCAAGTAAACGGCTCGTCATATTTGTTTCAGAAACTAACATCACTTTTCTTCTTAATTATGGGTGGCAGAGTTAGATGTGCTGTCTATAGCTGCAAGAATTACCAAAGATTTTATGAAGACAAGTGCAATTTTGTTTCATTTTTGCGCACTGTCTGTGCGTATTCTGAGCTGTGACTGTGCAAAGTGCACTTGTTATATGCACGGACCTGTGGCGCGGACTGCGGGCACTCTCGGCCCAGGGATAGTGTACGTCCGCGAGGCAGTGGATGAAACTGCATGGTCCCGGAATTCCAAGGAATTAATAAAATAATGATCAATAAAACAGACTGCAGCTGCGGTAGATTTGATTACTTTATTCTAGTTATATATTTTAGTAATATATCAATGGATTGTCAAGAATGCATATTTTATAAATAATTATCTCAAGTACAGATCTATACATAATTATTACATGTAATTCAGGATCATGGCCGGACATTCTGAAGTTTTATTAGTGGCCTGGTCTTAAAGGAAACCAAAACCCAAGAAGAGAAGAAATCTTATTGGAAAAAGTAAAATGAGAGGAACAATTTAAAAAAGGTTTCATCAAAATCGGTTATGAAATAAGCAAGTTATGGGAGTTTGAAAACTCTTGTTGTACTTTCTATGGGCATCCTCAAATTGGCAAACGTGCTTCAAATGGCTGATTTTGTGGACAACTCTCCATTTGTTTTGTACACAAATTTTCAGATTTTCCTCATTATCTTTCAAATTGCGTCTTGCCTCATTCTGAGCACAACATATGTCATGGGAAAATATAATCCACACCATATATGTCAAGGTCAGGAGGAGATAATGTGAAATATGTAAAATAAAGGGGAAAATCTGAAAATATGTGTACCAAACAAATGGAGAGTTGTCCACAAAATCAGCCATTTTGAAGCACGTTTGCCAATTTGAGGATCCACATAGAAAGTACAACAAGACTGTTTAATCGTCCATAACTTGCTTATTTCATAACCAATTTTGATGAAACTTTTTTAAAATTGTTCCTCTCATTTTACTCTTTCCAATAAGATTGCTTATCTTCTTGGGTTTTGGTTTCCTTTAAATAATACTGCAAAGACAAAATAATGAATTAAATAGAAAAAAATGTGAGAATAGATGAAAGTATAATGAGAGAAAAATAAGGAAAAAAAATGAAATGAGGAAGGTGATCTGTGAGAGAAGTAATCTGCAATGAAATTAATTGAAGATGCCAATTTTTAAATAATATAATTTGTCTTACTAAAACAATGGAATATATATCATTTATATGAATTAAATATCCATCAGCTGCTTAGTTTTCAGACAAAATAAAATTACAGAGGGAGGCCATGAAAAGGCTAGGGCCTATACGGCATCGATATAGAATGTTTTAAATTCAGGGATTTATCTAATCTCAAAAGCCCATTTGCAAAGAACTATATTTCTCCCAAAATAACAAAAACTAGCTAAATTTATTAGTTACATGAGATAAAATATATTTATTATGGTCTACATTATGATTTATCCTCAATATGCTTTTATGGAAAAATAGCCTCAGGCTCTCTTCGGATCCCCGACATGCTCTTTTTCTAAAGTCGATCGGCATTACATGTATGCCCGCAATCACCATGCTCACTTTTCCCACCAAATCTTCCCAAATTTAGCCCCAGAAAACTTGGAAAATTTGGTGAGCATTGAGTTCATACTTTCACTGTGCAATCATGATACAAAGATTGTTCTATAAATCCACATTCAAGTATCCAAAATAATTTCAATATGAAAGAATCAGACTTTTTAAAAAGCCTGGATTTTTAGTGACACTACACAAAATATATGGCGTTGTATGGCTTCCCGAAAGCCGATTCCGTGTTTGCTCCCTTTTCATTCCCGAGATCCTTTGCGGTGACATACGCCCTCACGCGAAGAACGCTATTTGCGATAAGGTCTATTGTCGTATAGCAGTGTATAATATTACCGGACACCTTTATTTCAGTGCTTTAAAATGACAACTATAGCCTATAGGAAATACAATCATGAAGAAATCGCACTTGCTATTCCAAATATGAAAATTATGATAAATTTATTTTATATTTACCAACCGTTTTCTTTGCATTGTGATCGGATTTCCCTAGGAAATTTGTAGTTCAAGGGTGAAATCAGTTTGTAGGGTCGAATTTCATATATCTTTGAACCTTGGTGCGCCCAATGCGTATTAAGGGATAACAAATATTTCACTATAAATGGTAAAAATGAGACGTTTCTTACCAGCCCGATCTCCTGTAGATCCCTCAATCCTTTTGTCAACAAAGCAAAATTATACAATACAGCCTGACCCCTGAACCGCCTCGTTATGACGTACTGTACATCCGGTTAGCGATGCCATTTTGAAGAACAATTTATAGGGCTTATTATATTCACTCGCGTTCGTAATCACTCGCGTCGGGTTGGTAATCACACGCGTTTTTTATTTTTGGCGAATTTTTTTTTTTCGATGCGATTTTTTTTCTAACGGTGTCTTCAATGGGACAAACGTACTGGAAAAATAAAATAAAATTGAAATTCGAGTTTCGTTTTATTTTAAGCTGGTAAGTGCCTTAAATAAAACGTTCTCGACCACTGTTTTAAGATAACAAGCAAATTTTGACTACTGTTTTAACATAATCACATTCCACATCTTAAATCTTAGAGCCATAGGCGGCGGAAGCGGGGGGGGGGGCTCCCCCTAAAAAAAGAGAGAGGGGGGAGAAAGGAAGGGAAAGAGGGAGAAAAGAGAAAGAAAAAAAAAGACAGACAGAAAGAAAGAAGCAAGGAAAAAAGGAGAAAGAAAGGAGAAAAGGAATAAAGAAGAAAAAGGAGGAAAGGCTACTCTCGATTTAGCTTTGCCTTTGGAGGATTTTCCTGAAGTCTGTGGTATTCTTTATAAAGCATAGCGAGGTGCTACAATTTCATAATATCACTTTTTATTTGCTTCTCCCTTTCTTTGTGAATTATTTTACACTAACGTAAAAATCAGGGAGGAAAAAAGTGCTGAAGAAGAAAAGCAAGAAGGAAGGAGGAGGAGAAGTAGAAGAAGAAAAAAGAAGATGGAGGACATAAGGGGGTAAAAATGAAACTAAAAAGAGAAAATTGAGGGGAGGATGTAGAAGAAGAGAAAGAGAAGATAAAATAAGGGGAAGACTGAGAAGAGAAAAGGAAGAAGTGAGAAGGGAGATGAACACTAAGGAGAAAGGGAAGAAATTGAGAAGTAGAAGAACAGGGAGAAGAATAAGATGACATAATAATGGGAATAAAAAGAAGACTGAGAAGAAATAGAAGTAGGAGGGGGAGTAAAGTGCACTCTGGTTATAAAGAAGTCCGAGGGACCAACAAAATTGTTCCTTTATACAAATAATTGTGTGTGTGTGTGATATAAGTTTTTTTTATATAATGATGGTGCACTGAACAAAATTTAAAAATGGTAAAATGGATTTTCATTAATCTTGCAGCAGGACGTTGCAGGGTGAAAAATATGAAAAAATTTGGGGGTTATCAAGGACAAGAAATCTACACTGTATTGTAATTTGTATTGTAATGTATTTACAAGTGTATATTTGTTGTTGATCACAATGTTTTATTTATGTTTATGTATCCAGCCTACTGTGACTCCCTGAAGCCATGTCTTCTGTTTTCCAATCCATTATTTCTGACTCAATCTGAGTTACCTCGTGCTTGGAGTTGTTTAAGGGGCCTGGATAAATGACGTAGCCGACAACTTCTGTTTTCAGGAAGGCACCGGGACGGTACGGTACCTTGGCTTTGATCGTCGCGCGAATTTTTACCGTGAGAGCGCGCACAGCCACAGGGGCGGATCTTGACCAAAAGCTTCGGTCTTTGTGTCTATTAATTATTATGTTGGTTGTTCCGCTGAACTCCGTTGGCTCCACTCACCAAATACAGAGAAATTTAAAAAAAAATTAAAAATGTTTGAAAAAAACTCCTCGAAACAGACTGCTGCCAGCTGTCTGGGGCGGATCAAGCTTGTTTTCTATTCTTTAATTGCCGGCTTAAAACGAAACTCAAATTTCCCTGCATGTCTGTCCCATTGAAGACACCGTTAAAAAAAAATCGCACCGAAATAAAAAAAATCGCCAAAAATTCAAAACGCGAGTGATTACGAACCAGAACGCGACGCGAGTGATTATAAACTGCCATTTATAGATACCAAATATTATTTCACAAATACTAAGATTTAATACGTGATTATAAATAATTAGTAGTATTGTATTAATTATTTATAATCACGTATTCAATTTTAGTATTTGTGAAATAATATTTTTTATCTATAAATAATAATATGCGCGTCCGGAATCAGTGTCCGGTAATACAATGCGTGACTATACTATATTTGGCAGGTCTGGTGTGGAGTAAGCAGTGCCATTTTGAAATATTCTACAAAGTTACTAAGTGCAGCTGAATGACATTGACAATTTTCTTGCAATTTTACTTCCCACCAATAGAGGGCCTACACAAGAAAATGCTCAAAATTACAGTTTTTGTCTCACCTGCGAAGCAGAGTGAGACTATAGGCGCCGCTTTTCCGACGGCGGTGGCGTCAACAACAAATCTTAACCGAAGGTTAAGTTTTTGAAATGACAGCATAACTTAGAAAGTATATGGACCTCGTTCATGAAACTTGGCCATAAGGTTAATCAAGTATTACTAAACATCCTGCTTTAGTTTCAGGTCACATGACCAAGGTCAAAGGTCATTTAGGGTCAATGAACTTAGACCATGTTGGGGGAATCAACAGGTTAAGTTTTTGAAATGTCATCATAACTCAGAAAATATATGGACCTAGTTCATGAAACTTGGACATAAGGTTAATCAAGTATTACTGAACATCCTGCATGAGTTTCATGTCACATGACCAAGGTCAAAGGTCATTTAGGGTCAATGAACTTTGGCCAAATTGGGGGTATTTGTTGAATTACCATCATAACTTTGAAAGTTTATTGGTCTAGTCATGGACCTATTACGAATGGACATTCAACGAGAGCATTTTATGACCACCACCTGTTTCCAGCTGTCAAAATCGCTGTCTAACCCTTAACTTTCTCTTTACGCGGTTTTTACGACGACCGCCCGGGGCGATTGTTTACACAAGCTCCTTTCGGCCATTGATCGTCACCGATCGTTCACTGGCCCTCTTTCGTCCAAAGACGGTCATGTTTTAGCCCCGATTGCCAATAGTGAAAGTCCCTACATTACCTAGAATGCTATGCGCAATTCATATCCGGTTTTTCAGTACATTATGTTAGGCTGTCTATAATGTGCGATTGTCGTCTGACCATAAAAAAAAATCCCGTTAAATTTCATCAATCCTGTGGAATTTTATGCCCAAATGAAAATCAACTTCTGACCGAAGGTAAGCGCTTCTATCGACATCAATACTCTCCGAAAAAGATGCATTTTTAACGTTTTTCCGCAAATTTCTGCGTCGAATTTCAACTGCTTTTTTGCCGTAGATATACGGATCTGCAAGGTGATGTCAATGCATTTCATGTGCGGTTGTTTGCGATGTACGTAAAAGATATGTTTATGCACGCCTGTTTTCTTGTTTCTGCTATCATTTTCATAGCGCTAATGTTCGCTGCTGTGCGTTGCTTTTGATAAAGTGAACGAACAACATCGCAATGGGTAGGAGCAGCGTACAATTGATTTCCGCTGTCCATCAGTGAGAGCGTGTTTTACGACCGGCTTGATGGGCGTCAGCTGCCAGCGCTCTGTTTATAAAAGGATTAGCGGTGACGGTCTTAGGCCCAAAGGAGGGGATTCGTTGAATGTCCATTTGTAATAGGTCCATGGTCTAGTTCATAAAACTTGGACATAAGAGTAATCAAGTATCACTGCACATCCTGTGCGCATTTCAGGTCACATGACCAACCGCAAAGGTCAATGAACTTTGACCATAATGGGGGTATCTGTTGAATATCATAACTTTGAAAGTTTATGGTTCTGATTCATGAAACATGGACATAAGAGTCGTCAAGTATCACTAAACATCTCATGCGAGTTTCAGGTCACATGACCAAAGTCAAAGGTCCTTTAAGGTCATTGAACTTTGGCCATTTTAGAGGTAATTATTAGATTGCTGTCATAACTTTCAAAGTTTATAGATATAGTGTATAAAATGTGGATATAGGGGTAATCAAGTATCACTTACAAGTTTTAGGTCACATGATCAAGGTCCAATGTCAATGAACGTAGTATTGTATCATTATATGAATGGTGTTTTTTGTGAATAATTATTTAAATGGTGTTTTTCAAAGTCAGCACTGCTGCTATATTGAATCGCGTGATGCAGGTGAGACCGCCAGAGGCATTCCACTTGTTTGTTGATATTGTTCCTTAAAAAATCCTAATAGTAGAAATGTCCGGGGGGGGGGGGTAGTCAAATGTATTGCTGTACACATGCCTCACCAAATTATTTCCAAACACCCCCTAAACAAGTTTTTCTCTGTGTGCAAAATAACCTCCTAAACAAGTTTTTCGCGGGCTTCATTTTGGCCCCTAAACAAGTTGTCGCCAGAATATGTCCCCAAAACAAGTTATGTACAATCGCGAAGAACCCAAACATTTTTCAGAGGACAGAGACGAGGAAAAAGCTCCGGAGGAAAAAGCTTGGGGAAAAAAACAAACCTTAAACATGTTTGGCTCCCGGGTTGGGCTAGCCTCTTGTCGAGGCCCTGTCGGCTGCTTTCCGAGCAAACATGGCTAAGCAAGGGATATAGCGAAGCAGAGTGCCGCGAGACAGGGCCTCTTGACATCTGAGTCGAATTTCACCGACTTTCTTTTGTTTTTTATTGTTTTTACCAATATTCCGACCAAGAACTGGTCGGTGAAAATCATCCAATTAGAGCGCGGGCCGCTATGACGTCATATTGAATATTCATGAGCTCATCTTGAATGGCGACCCGTGGATTCTTGGCGAAGAGTGATGACGGAATATCGAAGAGCATTGAATATGCCTCTAAAATGCTGAATATTGACCGATTTAAGGATTTGCAAGTCGATGAAATTAAATCTGCACTGAAAGGACAAGATGTTTTGTAAATCTACCCACAGGATATGGAAAAAATGTAATATTATTTCATGCGATTCCACTCTGCGTCGATTATCGATCTCCGCTGTGCAGTGAGGGAATGCTGGAGTGGAGTTGCTTCCCCTTGACTCGAGTCTGATCAGCGGCTGACCAGTATCTCCCGGGAAGTTTCGGGGCGGTGATGGGTCTGTTACGGCCAGTACTAGTAGTAGCAGTAGTAGTTCCACTACTTGTAGCATTTTGCTGGTTATATCCCCTTTAGTGTCCCGCAATTAAATGAATCCCCTGCAGAATAGTGGACTACTATAGTATTCCGAACCCCGGACGAAACAGCTTTGAAATTTCATTGGTTTACTAGGTGACCGGTAATATCATGACTCATGTATATTCATTAGGAAGACGTTCCTCATGAATATATAATTCAGCTCAGATGTCAAGAGGCTAGGGTTTGGCTAGTCTTAAAAAAAAAAACTTTTGAAAAAAAAAACATACCCTAGTTGCTAGATACTTTTGACCCCGTGACTGACCATTCACCAGTCTTTCAAAACCACCCCTTTTTTCTGGAAATCTGTTTTTTTGATACCCTTAACGAGTGCATGCGGGGCCTGCGTCCAAAACTGAAAAAATACCCCTTTCAACATGTTTTTTTGGTCACATGTGTACAGCAATATATTTGATTGGCGCCCCCCCCCCCCCCCCCCCCGGAAAAATGCCAAAATAAACATGATAAAAAATGGAAGAAAAATAGAATCCTAATAATTGCAAAAGTACCGCAACCAATGCCAAATGGTATTGGTTGGCAATGTCGAGGGTCAGATTAAAAAAAAATTATGGTGCAATCTAACGTTACACATGATTTGGGGGTTTTGATGAAAATGGCAGCATTTTTAGGCCGTTTATACATTAAATGCCTATAGTAAAATGCAATATTTCACAATTTTTACAGAGATTTTTGTGGTGAATATGCATAGATCTGTCTTTGCAAAGTTTGTGGTTGTTGCATAACTTCTTTTATTAGATTTGCAGATGCGCGTACGAGTAGACAATAGCAGGGAAAATATAACACTATAGAGTCTGTTTTGGATATTTGAAATTTTCACAAATTTGCATACCGGTATGAAATTTACCTCATTGAAATGAACAAAACCCCATAAAATAAAAATAACTAAAAAGGAATTTAATGAGCAAGCCAATACAAATATGGTACCGGTAATTATTTAAATAATGGTATCGGCAAGCAAAGGGTAAAAGAATATGGATGTTTGAAATATGAGTATCAGGGGTCTTAAAAATTTGAACATTTACACTCATAACCTGTGAGCAATTCATCTAATTTTTAGAATCGTGAAATTTCCTGTCAGATGCAAAGTATAGGGCCTATACTTTTGAATGTGTAGGGAACGTATCTTCAAAGTTATGCCCCTTTTTATACCAACAAGTGTGCTATCATTGGATGTGGCTGTCGTAAAACAAATGAGGTGAGTTCAAGACCCATTGCCCCATATGCCTTGGCCTAAAACTGAAGTTATTGAATGATTTTTATATCTAATTAAAAAGAGATTTTGTGGGCTACATGTATGTTGTTTACTTTCCAGTCAAGTACCTTACAGAAATATGCTCAAAATTGTGTTTTTTAGCACACTGGTTAATAATACAAAATTTTCTTCCTCACAACTGTTTTCTTTGCATTTCAGGTTCTTTGCAGTACTTATGTGAGAGGCCGGTGTCCAACTGACTCGAGATGGATGATATCTCCCTGATGGACACATCTTCGGATGATGAGCTTGACTTCAGTACCCCTCTCTGGAAGCGCATCAACAGACGTCAAGTTTCGTCATCGGGAAGTCCCAGAGATGGAAAGGACTTGTTATTTGCCAAGCCATTCTTTGAAGAGGCGCATGATAAGTTGAAGAAAGGGCTGACGACTTCAGGGTCTTCGGATGGGACAGCCTTTGGGGAACGTGGAAGTCCGCTCTCGGAAGTGACTAGCAACATCTCCTGGGGTCCTCTAAGTCCAACATTCCCTGGGAAGCCGACATTGGATAAAGGTAATCCATTTGCAAGGTCTGCAGATTGTAAAACAGGTGGTCCCAGTACCAGTAAAGCAGAAAGCTTCAGAACACCTTATCAAGAAGAAAGTACTAAATATCCTGTTTCTGAAAAGGGGAAACTTGGCAAGACTAAACTGACATCAACGGACACTGCTTCGGAACGGTTACAAGCTCTTAGTCATCAGGTCAGTAAAGAACCACAATCAGACATCTCCGGCAAGTTTGCGAAAGATGGGCCAGACACTTCTGAAAAGCAGCACCTGCCCCTGGAGATGGGCAGCACTCTGTCTCCCAGTCCTTCCAAAGGAGGATGGAAAAAGATACATGTCAGTCCTAGGGAAACGTCAAAGAAGTTGTTGAACTTGCCCATTTCTCCTTTGAGACACGTAGGGAAAGTTAGCCCAAAGTGTGCCTCTCCAGGAACAAGTGTTCATATACACTGGGATAAGAACAAAAAGATGCAGTCTACCTCACTAGAGCCCAAAGGCAGTAGCAGATACAGTCCTAACAAACTTCGGATGCATTTTAGTCCAAGTTTCACTCTCAGGTCACCTTCAAGCTTCAGTATTAGAAGTCCAATTTCGATCCCTGACACACCAAACCTGGAAAGTCAGGACAGAAAGCAAGATAGTGATGATGGAAACATAAGGAGTTCCTCTCCGAAATCTCAACATGGCCATTCTGGAAACCGTGATAGGCATAATGTTCTTTTGAATGATCTTTTGTCTGAAGATGATGACTTTAAATTAGATCAGGACTTGCCTTCTACTTCATCAGCTCGTAGCCTGTTTTCATCCCGCTCACCACGTTCAAGTCATGATGTCATGAGTCCAAAGAAGACCTTGCACACTCCAACAAAGAAGGTGAAGGAAATTTGGATGCAAAAGCTGAAGGGCTCAGAAAGCAGTGAGAGAAAGGAAGCAAGACAAAGGGATCCGGTGTGGGACTTTGCTGACAAGTTTTCCTCTCAAGAAAAGTACTCTGATGATTCCTCAAGGACGTTTGATCACAGAAGACAAGGAGTGGGAGTGAATTCAAGACAGGACAATTATTTCAACAAAGTGACTAGTCCTGAAAATAAGGTGAATAGAAAGTATCAGCGATGTATCAGTTCGACAACAAGTGAAGATGATGACCTTCCTCTTATTTCATATGTTACAAGTAAGAACAGACAATCTGCTTGTGATAAATCACCTGCCGACTCTGCGAAACACATGCATGATCCATTGGTTACCTCTCCGTCAAGAACTTGGACAAGCCCTCCAAACAGGAGTTCATGGGCCTCTCCAACCCATTCTAAGAAGCCTCCGGTCATTATTTCTCCTTGGAGGCCACAGTCTGGTGTCAGCAGTGGGGTGTCACACAGAAAGAACACTTGGAATAATGATGCGCAGACTGCTAAAGGTATCTCTAGCAGCAGTTCTATAGGTAGGGCTAATGATGTTAAGAAGGATGGAATGGCACAGCATAGATCAGCAATGGGTAATGATGACAGAGGGAAAAGAAATGCCAAGGGTAAATTTGCTTCAGCAATGACGAAGAAGAAGAAGCTGATGGCATCATTGTTTGCTGATTTTTCAAGCGATGAAGACGAGGATAACCATTTGTCCGCAGATAAGAAGCGGAAGAATGAGGATGGTGCCTTTGGACTTGAGAGTGTGGAAGAAAGGACCAAACGGAGGAAAGTCAATTCAAATAGTGCTTCTGAAGACTTTGATGGTTCAAGCAATTCCAGGGATCAACAAAGAGTTGGACATCGCACAAATTCAAGCAGAATTACAGACGGTAATCATTTATCAAATTCTAGTAAAAGTAGTTCAACAACTATATCACCGTCATATCCCAACCAAAAAAGCGTGTCAAGAACTTCTTCAAAGAAAAATCCTATTCCTTCCACCAAAACATCAGGTCAAACATCTAGTGATGAGGTAGCTCAGTCAAGGTACTCAAAAGGCAGAGGTGAGAAAACGGAAAAAGGACAAAATGGTCCTACTAGGAAAGAAGGCCGCCAGATAACCTCAAGTAGATTCCATACTTCTGATCCTTTGGATCTACCTTCGTCAAGCGGCATTTCAGAAGGCGCGGTGAACACTGTGAAGGATGACTCCGACGATGAAGTAGTGGTTCTTGATTCTTATGGGTATGCCTCCTCACTGGTAGGAACCTATAGCAAGACAAGAAAGAGCCACAAGAAGAATGCAGCACATAACAAGAAGAAGGATGCCAGAGGTTCTAAAAGCTCTTCCAGGAGCAGCGCTACAGGTAGTCTTGCAGATGAAAGGAATACAGTCTCACCTTCCCTTTTGCGTCAACTCAATCAGATGGATTCGGATGAAGCCATGGCGAGAAGACTGCAGGTAAGAATACCTACCATTTCTCAGCATAACGAAACCTGACTTCGGCTTCTTAACCCTAAACTGACCGGGGGGGGGGGGGTTGAATCAACCCCCCCCCTCAACATTTTCTGCGATCATTTCGCCGCGCGAAATTTTTTTACCGCGCCACTCACAGAGTTTATACTTTCAAGTCTCACGCATCTTTTGAGACCAAATTTGCGACGCCCTGGTACGCGGTTCCGAAATTACGCAACATTTTGTAAGTGCATGTCAGACCAAAAATTGTTCCAAAACGTGATTTTGTGTACAAAGTCAATGCAAATTGAGTTTTCTCATCTTATTCTTAAAGATATGATTATTTTTGCTTTAAACAGCTGAAATCAATTGATTTTAGCATAATTATGCTTCAAAAAGGTTGTGCAATAAATCTGGTGAAAAAAAACAAAGAAAAACAAAAGGTTGAAAAACAAGGAAATACATAAGAAATTCATAAAACAATATGATACATAAGAAATTTATTTCCAAACTGAAGTTTTTTTCAATTGCGATTGTTAAGAATGCTACAAGAAATATTTTTACCAAAAATTAGCATTCTAGGAGCTTTATTTAGTGAATTAGAGCAAAAAGTATGATTTATGCATAAATTAGCATAATTAATTCATATAAAATAGAATCTCATTATTTTGGAAAATTTTACCATACAGCTTTGTAGATTACATCGCACACTACCAGCGTGCAAATTTTTGCGGCGCTCGCGCGATCGGCGGTCGAGATCTCAGGGGGGGTTGAATCAACCCCCCCCCCCCCCCCCCCCCCCCCGGCCACAGAACAGCCAAAAAAGCCCGGCCTAGTTAGGGTTAAGAAATGTCTGTGCAGTATTAGTTGACCAAAAACTTAACAGCTCCTCTCATAGCAGCTTTCCCACATTTTCAATTTTGTCTCTACTGAAATAAGCCAGTTCACGATTACATGTAGCTTATGATCAACTTTTCTCAAATGACTTTTGTTTTGTGATTTTTCATTAGGATGAGCACTTACATTTTCAAATGAAGATGTTGCGTAAGCTTTCCCGGCAAAGCATTCAAATTCTAAGAACGAAAGACATTGCATGTAGACCAGGTGGGTGAATCATAAAGCTGTTTGTAAGTTAAGAGCGACTTTAAGAACGACTGGTGAACCTTTCTTTTGCGCTAAATAATCACCAATGAACATGATGGTGAACATCATTTACCACAAGGAAGGATCACCAGTCATTCTTAAAGTCGCTCTTGACTTACGAACAGCTTTATGAGACGGCCCTCCGGTGACTAGAATAGTACTTCAGGGCGAAGTTTGAAAATCTGTTAGTTTTATTATCTGCTTTTGGCACATTTGACTACTGTTTGAGCTACTGTCTGTGATTATGAAGACTTTGCTACGATGCAGCTTGGATGTGATGAAAATATCTTTAAAGGAATACATGAATAACCATCAAATCACAAATGATGCATGTCAGTAAACTTGAAACCACTTTCATTCTTTACAGCTGTGATCATGTTGCTAGTTATGGAAGTTATTCATTTTTGTTAAGATTAATTATATTTTTTGGTAAACTTAATCTATGATTTATGTCAAACATAATCGTTAGGTATGTTGTGTTATGACAAAAATGTATTAATATCTATGAATTGCATATATGCAGGAGAAGACAATTTGCATTATTTTTTTTCAAAATTACATTTATTAAAATAATTTACAGGAGGAGTATGATGCAGAAATGGCTCGGTCTGTCCAGCAGCACGGATCGTCTAACAAATCAAGGGAAGATACACATCATCGAGCAGAATCGACAGGTAAGCTATTGGCTGCAGAAGTAATTCACACTACCCTTGAGTGAGGCACTCGGATTTAGCAAGGGTAGAGGTGTCTCTTGAGAATAGAAGTTGCTTATGAATTGAGGGGCTCAAGAAAGAACAAGTAAGATGGCCCTCTACAAATAAATGGAGATACTTTGGAACTGGAATTTAAAATGAAATGGGGTTCTTGAGAACCGACGCCTGAAATGAGGGGCTAACATGTAAGAATGGGGAGAACGAGATGGTCAATGGAAAAACTCTAAAAGTATATAAAATATGTACTTGGGAACAGTTAGCAAGGTGTAAAAAAGGGGGGTCTTAAGGCCGCACATGACCACACTTCCAGGTTTGATTACCCAGTGCCATGGCATAGTTGCTCTTACTCTCACCTTGTAATCCAAGGATCGCACGTTCGAATCTCACCGTGGCTAGCGTCCTTCCATCAAGGCATCAATCCACATTTTGCCACTCTCCACCCAGGTACTAAATGGACACTCAGTGTGTGTTTCATAAAGTTGTTCTAAATAGTGACTTTAAGAATAACTGGTGAACCTTTGCACTAAATAATCACCAATGAACATTTATGGTGAATATCATTTACCACAAGGAAGGATCACCATTCGTTCTTAAAAGTTGCTCTTGTGGAGAGCTTTATGAAACGGAGCCTTGGTACTAAATGAAAGTTGCATAGCTTGCTCATCATTGAGAACACTTCACATAAGTGGCTGGTATACAACACAGGGAGTGTAGGATGTGCATGCCTTCTGTAGTCTTTTGAATCTGATGGCCAGGTTAAAAATAAATCTGTAAGCGCTTAGATACGTAGAGTGTATGTTTTAAGCAACTTTTAACCGGTTTGTTGTTGGTGTTATTAATGTTCTTACTATTAGTAATAAAGATTCCCATAATCATTCAATGTTTCATTTTTTTTCTATCAGCTACCCATTCAGCCAGTGACAGAAGGGAACCGGTAAACGAACCAGATGCTGGAACCTTCGCAAATTTCAATCCTCGTCATAACATCTCCATCGAAGTCTCCTCCGATGTACCAGTCCAGATCGGCAGCTTCAACTGGAACTACGATTTCCAGCCTGCATCATCACTCCTAGACCTAGGCAGACCGGATCGCCCACCGCCGTCTCATTCACCTCCTCCCCTGCCCAGGAGAGGGCGTCCTGACCATCGCCAACGACGTGGCAGTCGGTCGCGCAACTCCGACGCTCGTGTGGACGAGGGAATCCCTAACTTAGCAAACGTGAGAGGGCGCTTTTACGAAGACCATGGACTTGGCATGGAAATGTTATTAGATCTCCATCACGACATGGGTTCACGCTGGATGCCATATCCATATATTGATGATGTAAGTGTTTGCACTTAATGGCCAGTATTCTAAAGTCAGGTTTGATTCAAACTCTGGTATTAATTTGTAGTTTAACTATGAATAGCCAGTTAATTGTGACATTAACCTCTAACAGTAGAGATTCAATGTATCAGCCCATATTACTCTTAAGTCACCTTAACTGTCTAAGATTATATTATCTATTATATTCTTATGTTTCTCCATTTGAACTGCCCTTTTTATTTTTTTCCATTTGTGGTGTATGTGCCCTATGGTAAAATGGTGTTGCCATAAAAATGTCAGTTTGTAGCCCGAGTCAGTTTTAGTTTAGTGATGGTCTTTCCTCTTTTCAGATTAACCTTCCACCGAGGCCTGGTCGACAGCGAGTACGGGGTGGAGGTCGAGCACGAGGTCGAAGGAGAGTTGCGGTTGGCGATCACAACAATGGCAATGACTATGATGTAAGTTCCAATGTTCTCAGCTTGCAGATGCTATTTTGAAGTCCCGTCTTACAATGAGTGGCAATTGACCCGATCAACCACAACTATGGAAAGCTAGCAATGTCAACATCTGTGTTGCGTGTTTGTTCAAAGTATTTTTTAACTATGATGTATATTCATACATTTATTGTTTTCTTGAAAATTCATTGTGCTCTTTTTAATTACCAAGGACATTGCTTAAATTTCCTGTAGAATTTTTTTTATGACAATGATGGATTTCCATAGAAATGGGATTGATCGGATCAATCGTAACTCTTTGTAAGACGGACCATGGGCCTCATTTCATTAAGACTACTAATAACAAATACACAATTTCTATAACACATTTACCATCAGCCAATCAGATTGAAGGATTTCAGTAGCTTTTAACTATTACTGCAAATTTGTTATTCTAGGGCAATTCCATAAAATAAGTACATCCGACCCCATATATGTGGGTCCTTCATGAAATTTTCTGTCTCTGATTTCTGGTTCTTTTGACAGTCTGTTATGCTCTCAAATGATCATGACTATGAGGCGCCGATTGTACCAATATTATATAGAACAATTATTTGTTATATAATCATTATTTATTAAATAATAACTATTATTTATATATAATTTACATTTTATTTGTAAATAATTACTATTATATAAAATAACATTTCTAATTATTTATATATAATTCCAAGTAATACTTCATTATTTGTAAATAATAATAGTTCGACATTCCATTATTTATAAATAATGATTATTTGTTTTTCATTATTTATAAATAATGATTATTTGATTTTCATTATATATAAATAATGATTATTTGTTTTTCATTATTTATAAATAATGATTATTTGATTTTCATTATTTATAAATAATGATTATTTGTTTTTCATTATTTATAAATAATGATTATTTTTTTTTCATTATTTATAAATAATTTTTATTTGTTTTTCATTATTTATAAATAATGGAATGTCGAACTATTATTATTTACAAATAATGAAGTATTACTTGGAATTATATATAAATAATTAGAAATGTTATTTTATATAATAGTAATTATTTACAAATAAAATGTAAATTATATATAAATAATAGTTATTATTTAATAAATAATGATTATATAACAAATAATTGTTCTATATAATATTGGTACAATCGGCGCTCATACATGACTTGGTCAGTTTATGAAGTGAAGTAAGACTTGAGAAAAAATGGGGGTAGGATGTACAAAAAGGTTGATTCTTTTATGGAATAGCCCTTTAATAAGTTTTATGATGCAGGCCTCAGCAATCAAGTACATGTTTGCAATTGAGTATATGAATGTAAAAAAGGCCTAAGTCCATTGGAGGTCATTTCGAGAAAATAAATAAAAAACTGGATATTTATATTTTGCCAAAGGACATCACAGAACATCATAAAACATATTTCAGTGTACATTTTTGATGAACATTAGTATTCACGTTACTTGTGGGTGGGACTTTTTATCCGGTGGACTTGGGCCGTTTTTAGAAACATATGGACTTGGGTCATTCTTACATTCCTATACATGGTACAATTCTGTAGAAAGTAGTAGAAGTAATGAGAGAGGGCGCTATGATATGTATGTAAGAAAAGCCCAAGTCCTGGACTTTGGCTTTTCTTGCACTCATACCAGATTGTCCTCCTTTATTTAAGGCATTTCTGAGATGATTTCAGATTTATCATTTGTACACAAGATGAGGAACTATTTCCCATATTTAACTCAATTTAGCCATAAATTAGACTTGGGCCGTTTTTATAATTCAGATACTCAATTAATTGCCAGACTTATGATTGATACTTGGACCCAAATTTGACTTGCAGTTGATCGCAAGTTTCTTGCAACACCCTATTAAACACACTTAACACCCTCCCGAATGCTATGTCTAATCATATTTCGAAACAATGAAATTACCTCATCCTGTCATTCTTCACTGCAATACAGGCCCTCCTCCAGCTCGCGGAAAATCTTGGACCGGCCGTTGACAAGCGGCTCAACCAGGCCTCGATAGACAGGCTTCCAACCTTCAAGTTTGCCAAGGACCAGCACTCGGGCTCTCAGGAGGAGAACTCTTGTCCCATCTGTATGGATGATTACGAGGAAGGGGCGGAGCTCCGGAGGCTGCCCTGTTTCCATGGCTACCATAAGAATTGCATCGACATGTGGTTGAAGGTAAGCTGTAGTATAAAGCCGCCTCATTAAGAAAAAAATCAAACCATACATTGTAAAAAAGCCGGTGTGAATTGGACACCAGCCTGGTTTCTATATCGGAAAACACCAAAGGGTTGAGACAGCACCAGACTGGCGTTAGGCTAACACCAGATAGGCATTTAAGCAACACCAATTAGTGTTAGAACACCATCGGTTTGATTCTAAACCGGTGTTGTTTACAGCACTATTGTTATGTTTTCTGATATAGATCACTGGCCGGTGTTAAACTAATACCGGTGTATTTTGCAGTGTAGAAATAAAACCATAGTGAGTAAACATTCTGCTGGGGAGGGTTTTGTGAAGAGTTTATTTGGTGGTTTCACGGAATAATTCCCTCTCAACCAATCAGGTGCAAGGATTTTAGTAGCTTATAACAGTTGTCTATGAATTTTGTTTCATGAAATTCTCCCCTGATGAAAGACAGTCAAGCTACATGTAGGTTGTGGGTGCAGATACTTGGTTTGTTGAAACCAGGGCTGCATGATATGATGATAATATAATAATACCATGATATTGAAGCATCGATTACAATATTGGTTCCATTTCTATTGAAAATGATAACTACAATTTGCAGTGGGCTATTATTATTATTGTGGAGGCGCGATAGCTCTGCTGGTAGAGCGGGGATTTTGAATTTCGGTGACACAGGTTCACTTGATGTACTAGTGCCCTTTGGTAAGGCATTAATCTTGATTACCAGGTCCCTTGGAGAGGACCTTTATAAGCCATTGGTCCTCTGGTTACTTGCTTGCAAGCATTCATGCTTTGTTAGCAATCAGGAAAAATGTCACCACCTTTACCTGTAATTCATGAGTAAATTTTCAAATTATTGTAAATTTTTTTAATTGATTCCTTTGTGTAATAATTATATTATATTGGATGGCTCAGAATGGAACACCAAAAATATTCCAAGAGTTTGGGCAAACAGTCCATGAATCGCAGATGAGTGGAATATTGGCCCTAACAAGTGGAATATTTTTGTTATACCATGAAATAAGCCATCCAATATAATTATTATCATCTATCCCACCCCACCCCCAAACAAAAAAGAGAGAGAAATTTGATTGAACAAGTCATACCACTCTTAAAATTGAGGCATTATCAGTTCATTAGGATCAATTTGGTCATTGACATACGACTTATGTGTAGTTTATTATGACGTCATCGAGTGTCATTGTACTCTATGCTGCGCATCGCATTGCTTTCATTGTTGTACGCGTTGTATATTTCACACATTCCCGCATGCGCACAAGACTGTTGAATACACTCTCATATTCAACAGCAATTTTTGTACAGGAACCTATGGTATATGCGTTGGATTTCGGTCCTTTTTAGGGATGCGCTCTGATACTGCACGGGCAATTGATGCAGACCAAAATATGCGTTTTTAATACACCACTAAAACGCTCTATATGATAATAATAATAGGCATTTATATAGCGCCATCTATCTTGAAATATTCTATTCCGAGGCGCACAAGAAAAGAAAGAATGAGAAAGTTTGGATGAGTATCAAAGTGCCAATAACTAATACTGTTAGAAAAGATAAGACTTCAGTTTAGATTTGAAGGTCTCCAGTGATAGTATAATTCTTAATTTTAACGGCAAATGTTTCCAGAGAGAAGGTGCTGAGGCAGAGAAATCTCGCGCACCATTTGCTACACGTGTCTTGGGAGTCTTAAGAAGTTGCTGGTGTGATGATCTTAGGCTACGAGCTGGAGTATAAGGCATGACAAGGTCTTGTAGATATTTCGGTGCCAAACCATTTAACACTTTTCAAGTGAGAAGAAGTATT
Organism: Lytechinus pictus; assembly: GCF_037042905.1. Lineage (NCBI taxonomy): Eukaryota > Metazoa > Echinodermata > Echinoidea > Temnopleuroida > Toxopneustidae > Lytechinus > Lytechinus pictus. The sequence goes on along the minus strand of NC_087253.1, from coordinate 14,397,166 downwards.
TTAAATTCTATACGCTTCCGGATTGGCAACCAATGTAACTTTTGGAGAATTGGTGAAATGTGTTTGATATTTTGACGTACCAGTTAAAACCCTGTCAGCTGTATTCTGAGCATACTGCAGTTAGATGAATATCTAAATACTGAATATAGATGATAATGCTCAATATTCAGGGGTGTGAGAGTTCAGATTTTTATCTGATTTCAGATTTTTTTGTTTTGATTTTCAGCTTAATTTCAGCTTATTTTTGGCCTTCCTCTGTACAAAAAGTATGGGAGCTCTTTTTATTTCAGACTTTTTCAACACTCTTCAGCTTTTTTTCAGATCTTTTTATTTGTAACCACTCACATCCCTGAATATTGTCAGCCACTCTTGGTCAGTAGTAAATCATTGGTTCTGTATTGTTGCCTTACAGAAAAATCAAGACCCAGTGTGTCCAATATGCAGAGTGGATGTGAAGATCGAGTAGCGGTGGACAGCATCTGACAGCCTCATCATAGAGCTAGCATCAGAGTACGAATAAATCCATGTGGTGATTTACCTACCTGTTACCTATCCTCCAGATGCCTAGGGTCTCCACGGAACATCTCCACCTTTGCCTATCAGAGGCCACAGCTCTGGCTTCTGTCCACGACCTCCATCCTGCCAGGGTCCTTTCTATATGTCCACTGTTCGTCGCCAAGTTGTTTTGGGCCTGCCCCTATTCCTTTTCCCTTCTGGTGCCCAGGTCAATGCTGTGTAGCAGATGCTTGAAGGTCCCCCCCCCCCCTTAATGTCTGCCCGATGAATTCTTGGGAGACCCTACATGTGGTGATTACTAGTATGTATGAGCTTTAATACAGGATGATCATAGTTTCACTTTGTGATACTCCTTTATATATCTTATTTGAAACGGCACCAAAATGGATTAGGGAGAACTTGACAGGTTCATATAACCCTTTAATCCTATCATCTAAAGGGGGAAAAATTGATATCATCTAGGCTTTAAGTCATTTTGCCCCCCCCCCCAACAAACTGCTCGGTTCAGGAATTGAAGCTAGAGACCTATATAAAGTGCATATCATTTGAGGTATTGGATAGTGGGGGCTGTGCTTTGGTTTAGATTCTTCTAAAAGCACCAAATTTGGCTTAGATGCCGACCATGACATATTATTACGATATTGAAGGATGCCCTCTGGGTTTGCCATTTTGGCCTAATCCAAAATGGCTGCCAGGTGAAGTGGTGGAAACCCATTATATTTTTAATTCAAAATCTGTAGAAAAGTAGAATAATATAATGTTGTGTGCATAGGGGGTTTATAGCTTTGCTATGCTCCTAAGAATTTAAGAATGGGTTATTTCATGGAGTCAGAGCAATGAAATCCGCAATGTTTATGCTGACATTATTCATAATGTCATGATGAATGTTCATTTAGATGTCGTTTTGCTTTTGATGAGCGAGGTAATGTTACTTTGCTCCAATAATAATTAATTTTAAGGTTTCATACATGTTCCATAGAGGCTCCCCCTCCTATTTTTCTAAAACCCTGTACAAAAATGTAAAAATTACCACTTGTGATTTTTTGCCTGGTCAGCCCCCCCCCCCCCTACTTTCAAAACCATTCCGCAAGTCATATTTCTGACATAGTAGCAATGCTTTTCCTTTGAATTAAATGAGCATTGAATTGAAGATGATGATCCACAGCATTTATATTGCCCCATATTTCTGTTTAAAACTGTGTTTTGATATTCAAAGTAATAACGGAACCGGGGGTGTTTCACAAAGATGTAAGTGTGACTTAAATTCTCAGTTGCATTGCTAGATAAAATACAGTGCTGCAATAAGATTGCTCGCTAAATGTCATGTGCGTATTGACACTTTTTAATGTCAATGCGCATACTGGGTCCCGTCTTACAAAGAGTTGTGATTGATCCGATCAACCACAACTATGGACAGCCTGCAACATCAACATTTAAAATGTATGTTCAAAATGTTTTCCAGATATGAAGTATAATTGATAAATTAATCGTTTTCTTTACAATGTGGTGTGTTCGCCTTTGTTTACAAAGGACAGTTTGCAAATTTCCTATAGAAAAAAATTCTGACACTGATGGATTTCCATAGAGTTACAATTGATTGGATCAAACGTAATTCTTTGTAAGATGGGGCCCTGAAGTCACACTTAAGTCTTTGTGACTCTCCAGTCGCTCTTGCAAGTTCTAGGGTTCACTCAAAGTGACGTGGACCACATTGAATGTTGCAAGGCCATTTCCTGACTTTGCAACATGAAATACCCTTTATATAAATGTCCTCTGTATGTAATCACTGAAATACAAATAGTTGTTCCGTGTGGAATCTTAACAATGCAATATATTAATCAGGTTTTTGTCTCACCTGCATAGCAGAGTGAGACTATAGGCGCCTCTTTTCCGGCGGCGGCGTCAAGGTAAGGTTAATCAAGCATCACTGAACATTCTGCATGAGTTTCACGTCACATGACCAAGGTCAAAGGTCATTTAGGGTCAATGAACTTTGGCCAAATTGGGGGTATCTGTTGAATTACCATCATAACTTTGAAAGTTTATGGATCTGATTCATGAAACTTGGACATAATAGTAATCAAGTATCACTAAACATCCTGTGCAAGTTTCAGGTCACATGATTAAGGTCAAAGGTCATTGAAATTTGGCTAAATTGGGGATATTTGTTGAATTACCATCATAACTTTGAAAGTATATTGGTCTAGTTCATAAAACCTGGACATAAGAGTAATCAAGTATCACTAAACATCCTGTGCGCAGTTCAGGTCACATGACCAAGGTCAAAGGTCATGTTAAGGACAATGAACTTTGGCCATGTTGGGGGTATTTGTTGAATTACCATCATATCTCTGTAAAGTGTATTGGTCTAGTTTATAAAACGTGGACATAAGAGTAACCAAGTATCACTGGACATCTTGTGCGAGTTATAGTAGTTTTCAAGTCAGCACTGCTGCTATATTGAATCGCGTGATGCAGGTGAGACCGCCAGAGGCATTCCACTTGTTTGGCTTTAACAGGCCAGATTCTATGGCCCGTATTCTGAATTCGGGTTTGATTTAAACTCTGGTTTAAAGTTGTGGATAGCCAATTGTGACATAAATCTCTAACAGTAGAGGTTCATAGTATAAGCTCATTTGACTGTCAAATCATTCTTAACTGTTTGGGAAGGATGAATAAGATAATTGTCTTCACCATTAAGAATTAGAAAAGAGCACAGTAAATATAAGGAACATGCCATGTGAACAAATATAGACATGTTTGGCTTTCCATAATATAGCACAGAGTTAGACCATGGTCTAAGTACAGAATACGGGCCTATATGAGTCTTATGACTGATATCACTCGTATAAGAACATGCACGCCTACGACAAACCAGTTCCATTAATTTTCTCTAGCGACACTTGTTCCGATGGAAAATCTGCACATTAAGCCAAACATGAAAGCTAACCTCCACAACTAAATAAACCCTAATTCTTATATTTACATTGTTCTGAACCAAAAACTAAACTCAAACCCTATGCGCTCAGAGATATTGAGACCAGGGAAACTGTTATGTCACTGGCAAATGATATACTAGAAATGAGTTACAATTGATAGTAAGATTGATTGTATCTTTGTGTGCTTCATGGCCTTGTTCTTGGAAGACCTCATGACCCCTATGAACTAGACCTGTAACTTACATATCAGCCTCCATTTTATATAAGAAACTCTGCACTATTACCGTAAGCATTTCTTTCCTTGAATCCAATGTCACCAAATTGCATAAAAAATTTACACCACCACATGGAATTGTTTGTTTTTTGCTTTTATTGTTGGATGCAAAACTTTAGACAATACATGCATTAAATGTGTTAACATTGTACATATAGAGTATACATAAAAATCCATAACATAAACACAGACATAATAAGTACGGTAGTACCAGCCAATGATTTGAATTTAGAAGTAAAAATTTTCTTTTAATAGGATGTAATCAATGACCATAGGGGACCGTCATCGTGAGCAGTTAAGCTTGAAATTGATGGTGGCCTCATAAAAGAGGAAAGTTCATGACATTGATTATCAATTACTAGTCAAGTGGGTGCAATGCAGGTGCAGTAAGATAAAACTATTAAAGGAAACCAAAATCCAAGAAGAGAAGCAATCTTATTGGAAAGAGTAAAATGAGAGGAACCACTTAAAAAAAGATTCATCAAAATCGGTTATGAAATAAGCAAGTTTTAAAAGTCTTGTACTTTCTATGGGGATCCTCAAATTGGCAAACGTGCTTCAAAATGGCTGATTTGTGGACAACTCTCCATTTGTTTTGTACACAAATTTTCAGATTTTCCCATCTATTTTCCATATTTCACGTTATTCCCTCCTGACCTTGACATATGTGATGTGAATGATATTTTCCCATTCAGAAGGAGGCAAGATGCAATTTGAAAGATAATGAGGAAAATCTGAAAATTTGTGTACGAAACAAATGGAGAGTTGTCCTCAAAATCAGCCATTTTGAAGCATGTTTGCCAATTTGAGGATCCCCATAGAAAGTACCAACAAGAGTTTTCAAACTCCCATAACTTGCTTATTTCATAACCAATTTTGATTAAACTTTTTTTTAATTGTTCCTTTTATTTTACTCTTTCCAATAAGATTGCTTCTATTCTTGGGTTTTGGTTTCCTTGAAGTTGCAAATGTAATATATGAAGATTTTATGTGGATTTACTATTTGATTGTATCTCAGGTATCATACTCTTTATGAATCGGTGGAGTGTTTCACAAAGATTTAAGTTTGACTTAGGGGGTGTTGCAAGAAAATATTTGCAATCGTTGGCAGATAATCTGTTTTAATATTACAATTGATTGATCAATTTCAACTGTAGCAAATGAGATTACACTCACTATTTGTTTCAAGAAGCAGATAAGCAATCAATTACAAATTTGCAATTAATTGCAAGACTTAAGATTATTTTCAGGATCTGAATTTGCCTTGCAACGATCGCAAGTTTTTTGCAAAACCCCATTAGTCGCACTTAAATGCCAACGCGTACATGATATGCAATCGTATTGATCAATAATCAGTAGTGCACGTTCTCTTGGCGTGATCTGACCGATGCGATCATGCCTTTTATAACGCAAGCAACTAGGCATTTAAAGGAGAATGAAACCCTTGAAACCAGCTAAATCCATATCAAAGAGAAAAATCAAAGAAACATATTGTTGAAAGTTTGAGGAAGATTGAATGTATAATAAGAAAGTTATGAGCATTTGAATATTGAGATCACTAATGCCATGTAGATCCTCCCATTGGCAATGCGACCAAGATCTGTGATGTCACACACGTACAACTCCCTCATTACTTTAGTACTTATTTCAATTATATTCTCACTTTTATAGAGTCTATCACAAGGTGAGGTGTTCTCTTTATGAGAGGACAAGTACAGAGGTTTCACAACATTATATCATTGATGAATCGTTTGTCATATGATTAGAATGAGCAAAAAGAGATGTTTTGGGGTATATTTTCAGCGTCCAAAAGGGGAGAGTTGTTCATCTGTAACATCATAGATCTTGGTCGCATTGCCAATGGGAGGATCTCCATAGCATTAGTGATCTCGACATTAAATTGCTCATAACTCTTCTATTGCTAGTCCTATTTTACTCAAACGTTTGTGGATCTTATTCTTTGATTTTTTTGCTTTCACAAAAGCTAACTTGCTCCAAGAGTTTCATTCTCCTTTAAGTTGGACTCTAAGTCAGACTTAGTTTAATCTTTGTAAAAAAAACCCACCCCATTCGACTTGAATGAATACAGTCAATATTACAATCGATTGTAGCCTGCCTTACATGGGTTGCCATACATCAGTTGTAAAATTGATTGTCTTCCTGATCATTGTTCTTCCCAAAGTTATGCTGTTGAGGGGAAATAAAATGAACAAGGACACTAACTGCTGTGAAAGTATTTTTCTCTCCTCTGACCTCATTTTTATCTGTGCTATATTTTACATGAATCTTTATTTTGTAACCAAACAGGCTGTGACAACAATTCTTAAAACAAACATCTATTGTTAAACCAACATTGTTGGTTTTAAAAAGCCACGATGAGGCCGGTTGTGAAGAGTGGGGAAATAAACATGTCGATCGCAAATTCAACTATACAGTGCGTCCCACAAAAAAGGAAACCCGTTTTCAGAGATTGATATCACAATTATTAAATATGCTTTTACTATAAATTTGATGCTCATAGCAAGATTGGAATCTCATCTCCAATTTGAAACCAACAGCTTAGCAAACCGTTCACGCTTGGCAGATAAACAATAAATATTGAGACATATCAGAAACGATTTGCGCAGAAACTCACATGTGAATCTGAATCCACTCACATTTCAGGGATCAGTGAGAGAATCTTAACAAAGAATACAAAATAAATGCCAATGAGCCAATCGTTGAATAAGCAAGGCCGTCGTTTTACGAACCAATCTTGTCCAAGCTTTCTGCGCAACCTGGTTTTTTAAATTAAATTTTCAAACTCGTCTTGCTCATTATTAATGTGTGAAATGTTCGTCTCATATTAGGTATCAAAATAAAGAAGAATAATTGAATTATGATTATGTAAATGAAATATCATAATTCATTTGACTTCATAGAATGAAGACATGGGAATCCCGGTTTCCTTTTTTTCTGGGACACACTGTATAACCTCTGTTGCTTAAAACATCATGATAAGCACCTTTTGCAACACTTGCTTGAAATACAGGGTGTGTCTACCTCTTAAACAATATTTTCCAAAATATGTGCTTCTGAGGGTAACCGAAGTTTCAAAGGTCAGCTATCAAGAATACATGATTTCTTCTTGTAATTTCTGCTCTACATCACTGAGTAACTCATCAACTTTAATTTGACACCTACCTTGCGTCACGGGTCACAGAGCTATGGCCTTTTGAATGCGAAGGGAACAACACCTACTTATTTTCCATGTTTGGGGTTTTAATGTACATGCAGGAAACACTTTGTTGTAAGGTTTTGGTTTCATCAGAGTTTTTCCGATCAAATTTCAGTGAAATGCTATCCTCTATGATAACCTTTTTTTTTTTGAGTGACTGGCATTTACATATCAACTGCCTAGCTTCAATCTCTGTGGAACATGTCATTTATCTCTATCTACCTTGAGCATCACCACCTTCAACTTTTTCACAGTACCCACCCTGTCGATGCTGCATTGATTGCATTGCTCCTCTAGCCACTGAGCGGAATTGTGACGCAGAACATCTTTCATAATCTCATGCCCAACATGTGCCTGCAAGTCACCATGGATGTGCTCAACCAAAGTTGCAGCTAGACACCCGTTATGTATTTTCATTCGCAAAAAGAATTAGCAGAAGGGATATCATTTCACCGAAATTTGCAGGGGAAAGCTCCCGGGGGGCCACTTCCATTGACGAGTGGATACCATGCGCGACCATGAGGTCTCAAAAAGCACCCTAAACACGTATTTTCCATACTCTGAAAATGCACCCCTTAACAAGTATTGGCGTATGAAACCCTACCCTTAAGAAGTACTGGAAAAAAAAAGCGATATTATTGGCAAGTATTCCCTGAATTGAACCCCTAAACAAGTATAGCGATATTTTATTTTCAATGGTTATGTCGACCACAGACGTCGGTTTTACTTTTACCTACATCATTGGATTTAGTACAGCCCCACTCGCGCAAATCGTAGGCCTACTCTAAACACGTAGTGTTGACTCTTGGGGCAAAATGTACATCCTTTATAAGACATTTTAGTCTTGATTGTTTATACCCTCGCAAATTAGACCCTAAACACGTAGCTTTTCTATCGAAAATTTTCATTATTTTTGTGTTTTTGACACCCTTATTACGTTACGTACGTAACGTGCCCTATCTTGAAAAAGACATCCTTTTTACGTGTTTTCTTGGTCGCGCATGGTATCCACTCGTCAATGTAAGTGCCCCCCCCCCCGGGGGGAAAGCTCTGATCGATGGAACCAAATCCTTTATTACAACAAAGTGTATGTACATTCAAACCCCAAACTTGGTAAAATTAGGTTTCGTACCCTTTGCCTTCAGAGGTATTACTCTGTGATCCCCGACAATTATGACGCAACCAAGGGGTCAAATGAAAGTGGGTTAGATACACAGTTATGTAGAATAAAAATCACAAGAATAAATCATGTATTCTTGATATAGCTGACATTTGAACTTCGGTTATTTTTTTAAAAAGAAACAACCTGTATAATGATCCATGACGTATTTCTTTCTTAAACTGGGGGTTTGTGAGGTGTCAAGTTTTTTTTTCTCACACGGTGTATTTATATATATATATCAATGAAAAAATATGCCATAGGATTTTCAAAGAAATTGTTGAGAAATGAGCAAAACATGAAATTCAAGATATTGGGTCTTTTTCCAAGTAATGATAACTCATACTGTCCCACATGTGCATATCTGTATATGTTGGTAACCTTTAAGTTTAAATTGTGTGATTTCAGAAGTTTAAGTTAATGTAACTGTACCAGATATAGATCTACATCCCATCTACGATGACAAAGTGAGAATATTTAAATCAATATTTACTGCAACTAATTTCATTCATTGCTAAAACTCCCATTCCACAGAGAGCAAGACCTCTGTTTGACCATTAAACTTGCTTGATCTTTCATAGGTCTTTCAATGAAATTGTAAAGATCTCCGAGGTCTTTCATAAATCTTGATTGATCTTTAAGTGATCTTTGTGGTCTCCCATGATTTTCAATTTTTTTTGGAAAAAGTTCAAAACATTCTTTCATTCCCCCGTTCCACAGAAGGGAGACCTTTGAAAGACCAAAATATTGGCAAGGTCTTACAGCTGTCTCCAATATCACTGAAATTTGTCTTCTCTGTGGAACGACTCCAAAAGACCCCTAAAAGAACTACGAAAAACTGATTGGCCCATTCTTTTGAACTTGAAGACCTTTTTTTTTCTTTTTTTCTTGTCAAATTTTTTGGTGAACGAATTTGCCCCCCCCCCCTTTGGAAAATCCTAGGTACGCCACTGCTGATTGATACTTCTTGTCTTACTGGGCTTATAGTTATCCTATAGAGATCTTTCAATGGTCTTTCAGAGATCTTTTATGCAACAAGTGATATTTCAGAATTCTTTCCATGGGCTTTTCCTGGGCTTTTCCTGGTCTTTCAATGATCTTTTAATGATCAAAGGTCCTTGAAAGGTCTTTAATTCTGTGGGATGGGGGCCTAAGCTAGCAGCGTTAAACCCCCTGATCCCCCATTTTTTTTCGCGGATGCTGTCCACTGTACGTGCAATGGCTGTGAGCCACCCCCTCCCCCCAGGGACCTGGGAACGATTTTTTTTCAGTGGGGGTGCTGAAATCTCTCAAAGGTGGGGGGGGGGGGGGAGGAGGGGACACAATTGAGTTTTCCATAATTACACACACACACACCTCTAAGTGCACCACACACACCCACCAACCCCCCCTCCCACACACACACACATATATATATATACATACATACATATATGACAGTCACTTCTTAGCTCTCTTCTTATAAAAGAACATAGATATATAATTAGATAACTCGAGCGCGAAGCGCGAGCTCTTTTTTTTTTGGGGGGGGGGGGGAATTTCATGTTTTTTGTCCTGAAAAATTGAAAATTTTGAGCAATGTTTGTGGTCCTGAACATTAAGATGCGTATGTAGCAAATAATAACTGCAAACGTGATTAGTGCGAGCAGATATTTTTCATATACGCTCTAGTCTGATCGAAAGGGAAGTGTTAAAGGACTGTTTGCAGTTACCCATTAAGGCGATACATATATCAACAATCAAATAATGCGAGCGCGAAGCGCGAGCTGAAAATTTGACATTCCGACCTAAATACTGGACATTCTAAGCACTTTTTTGCAATCATGAAGAGGATAGGTATTATATAACTATATAATTGATGCGAGCGGAAATAGAAATGAGATTTCAGACCTAAAAACAGGACATCTTAAGCACTTTTCTAATCATGAACAGGATAGGTATATAACTATACAATTGATGCGAGCGGAAACAAAATTGAGATTTCAGACCCCAAAAACGAGACATTCTAAGCACTTTTCTAATAATGAAGAGGATAGGTATATAGCTATACAATTGATGCGAGCGCAAAGCGCGAGTGGAAATAAAAATGAGATTTCAGACCTAAAAACGGGACATCTGAAGCACTTTTCCAAGAATGAACAGGATAGGTATATAGCTATACAATTGATGCGAGCGCGAAGCGCGAGCGGAAATAAAAATGAGATTTCAGACCTAAAAACGGGACATCTTAAGCACTTTTCTAATCATGAACAGGATGGTATATAACTATACAATTGATGCGAGCGGAATTAAAAATGAGATTTAAGACCTAAAACAGGACATCTTAAGCACATTTTCTAATCATGAACAGGATAGGTATATAACTATACAATTGACGCGAGCGGAAACAAAATTGAGATTTCAGACCTACATGTATAATTGGGACATTCTATTCATGTTTTGTATATCAAGAAAATGATGGGTAATTGGATATATTCTTACATTAATAATGTGAGCGCGAAGCGCGAGCAGAATTTTTTTGATATTCTGATCTGAAACTCCATACTGAATTTAATATGGTATGAACAGATAAAGAAAAATCAGACGAACATAAGAATAAAGATTTGATCAAAATCCGACAAGGAATATCAAAGTTATTGCATTTTAAAGATTAGCATTATTCCGGTGTTTTAAGCATGTCTTCATTAATATTCAATGAGCAAACTGATGTGTCATATCCCCACTTGTTATTTTGTATTTTATTATATAAAATTATGTTTATTAAATATTTTCCCTTCAAGAACTAAAAAAATTGAATTGACAACTGATTTAGTCCATTAGATATTCTTCGCTGCAACTTATTTCATTATAAGGGAGACATATCATTAACACTGGTATGAAAAAATGAAACAATTTTGATTCCATGTAATAACACAAGAAACAGGATAGTGGGGATGTGACACCTTCAACCCACATGGGCAGAAATCCCAGAGGAGACAGGGGGACGTGTCCCCCTACCAAAAATAGTAGGGGGACACAATATCGAATGTCCCCCCTACTATTTTTGGTCTTTCATGGAGAAAAATACATCACTTCACAATCGAAATAATACCGTTTGGACTAAATGACCTTACATTTTGGGTGAAACACTTTTTTTCTTCTTTTTTTGCTTGTCAAATTTTCCAGGCCCTGGTCCCCCTACCTTTGGAGACAGATTTCCGCACATGTCAATACACCTATTAAATATTCATGACGACATGCATATCACCATTTTCATAAAATATTGCTAAACTTTAGAATTAAATAACTTAACTATTTGTTATCAGATTTTCATAAAACTGTATTTGATATAAATATTTTTAGCCCGGAGTAGCCCCAAAACAAGCTGCGTATCTGAATAAACATGCGTGCGCGTGTTTAATGTTAGACTTAATATCTGGGCATTGTAAAAAAAAAATTAATTATAAAAATCAATAATGCGAGCACGAAGCGCAAGCAGAAAATATTTGATATTCCGATCTCAAAAAAGGTGAATTTAAACACTATTTTAAGTACTGTGTCAGAAAATTTTGAAGTGGGGGGGGGGGGGGGAGTTCTACAAAACGTCGTTCATTTTCATTACATTTCTGTCATTTATCAACTTACCTCTAGATTTCCAGGAGGTGCTGCCCCGGGGGGGCCACTTACATTGACGAGTGGATACCATGCGCGACCAAAAAAACACGTAAAAAGGATGTCTTTTTCAAGATAGGGCACGTTACGTACGTAACGTGATAAGGGTGTCAAAAACACAAAAATATTGAAAAAAGGGTATCTATTTCGCTCGGAAAAATATACGTGTTTAGGGTCAAATATGCGGGGATGATAAAACAAAATCAAAATGTTTTATAAAGGATGTCCTTTTTGCCCCAACACTACGTGTTTAGAGTCCGATTTGCGCGAGGTGTGGAAGGTGAGGCCGTACTAAACCAAAATAATGGTGTCTGAAGGTAAAACCGACGACCGACGGACGCGTGACATTACAATAAAATATATCTGTACTTGTTTAGGGGTTCATTTCAGGGAATACTTGCTAAGAGTATCGTTTTGTTTCCAATACTTGTTAAGGGGTGTATTTTCAGAATATGGAAAATACATCGCTGTACTTGTTTAGGGGCTCAGTTCTGGGAATACTTGCCAATAGTATTTGTTTCCAATACTTGTTAAGGGTAGGGTTTCACACGCCAATACTTGTTAAGGGGTGCATTTTCAGAATATGGAAAATAGGTGTTTAGGGTGCTTTTCAAGACCCCGTGGTCGCGCATGGTATCCACTCGTCAATGGAAGTACCCCCCCCCCCGGGGGTGCTGCCTATGGAAGATAATACACGCAGCACCCCCGCTTCCCAGGTCCCTGCCCCCCCCCCCTCTGGAACAGATGCAGACTAACTTGTCACCATGCAGTAGCAGAATGGCAACCCCACCTTCATCACCGTCCCATTTAGGGAATTACCTCCGTCTGAACATTATTGGTGTATACCGTTCCACCGACGTCAACTTCTGCCAGCAAACTGTTAAATTCTATCTGCCACTGCCACACACGAAAGTTGATCCCTGCAGGAGCAGTAAAGGTTTCTTTCCTGACTTCGGTGCTTTCTTTCTCGATATCGCTTCCTATCTGTGATTCTAGCTCGGTGATATGTTGCAAGCTGCCTTCGCCAACTTTTACTAATTTCGAAATTTCTACAGCCGCCGAAAATTTCACAGAATTCGATACCTTAGCGATGGGGCTCTTCTTAGTGAGCTTCATGCCGTGTGTAAGACATAGCTCCAATGTGACGTCACGCTTACCCTGTCTGTTGTCAACGTGCCACAGAATTCTTTTCTCCAACACCACGTCGATAAATGGAACCAACTTCCAGAGCTGATCATCAACATCCCTGCCTTCGAACGTACACAAATCACTGTCTCTTTTCCCGTATTTGGCAAGTTTCGCCTCAGGGTGCTTAACGTTATAAATTCTGAAGTAGTCACCATGTTTCACGAAATGCCAAAGCTGATCGATATTATAGTTTTTGTTGTAGCAGCAAATGCACGAGTCACCTCTGCCATATTTTGCCAACCGGAACCCATCATGCTTGACATTGTTTATGTAGTAACGTTGCGGACGACCGGGGTCAGCCTCCAGTCTCCAAAGTTGATCGATGTTTCTTCTCAGCTCGTAGGTTCCAATGTCACCGTCATTTTTCCCCGATTGAGCTAACTTGGCGTGGTTGTATTTCTTGTTAACGATGAAAAATATTACTCCGTCCAGTGTCGGTTCCTGTAAGTGTAAGGCAAATGACACAAAAGATATACCGATGTAAAGAGAAATCAAGGCCAAGAATTGTTCAAGTCTGTTTCAAATAATGATGATGATAATAGGAGTAATAATGATAATAAAACATTTTTTATTGCTTACTTTCTGACCAATCAAATTACAATACAGCACCAGGGTTCAAGCCCATGCCTCTAATCCAAACCCTGATTTACCCATGTCGGTGACATTCCAACATCAATGACGGGTTGACCTTGATAATAGTGACAAAATCAAGGTGGATTCTTTTATTAAAATAAAGAAATATAGTGATTAGTTTTATTACCTTAACTTTAAGATCAAGTGGCAAGAGGTAAGTACTAGCCTATGAAGCTCAATATTTTAGGCATTGGTGTTATTGTCTTCAAGGGCATCGGATAGATCATTCTGAACCAATAATGTACAACAGAAATTTGCGAATTGATATACTTCGATTAATTGCTCTGTATGCATGGAAGAACTCGATCCATAAACGCATCTTCTGGTGGTGTTGGTTTTGTAATCTCACCATCACTCTGAAAGCATGTCTTCACATTCAAAAGCATGGTAATCGTATAATTGAAATCACTTTGAACGGCAATCGATCCAGCAACCACTATAAGTTTCCTATTGCAGCCCACATAATGAGTATTCCGACATGTCTGAAGAGGCCGTTTCGACGTTGCTCATTTCTATGATGAACTCTCTTCAGCTATATACTCTTTGCCTGCACATCCCAGCCATGGCGTAATTTCCTTCAGCAAGAAATTCATCCATATTGTGCTGCACTCAACCCAGGTGAGGTGCATGAATAGGCAGGAATTTATTTCTTGAAATGCCACCGCGTTGTAAACGGCTGCGGGGCTAAGGCCAGGGTAATAAAGGTCCTTTGGAAGCGCATAGGGACGTTATGACATAATGTGATCATGGACCTGGCCACGGATGATTATTTATTGTTACTGGGGGTGCTGTGACAATGCTCAGTATCCCCAGTAACAATAGACTAATCCTCCGTGGATAGGTCCCTGAATGTGATATGCGCTATACAAGAACTGCGTTATTATTATTATTATTATTATTACTATAATCATTCTGGTTTTCGGCCTATGCCTTAACAACTACTGCCCTTGCAAAACTTGTAAATCAGTGGTCGTTAAACATTGATAACAATTTGATTTCTGGAGTTGCGTTCATAGATCTTCGGAAGGCCTTTGATACCGTGGACCATGAGCTGCTTTTAAAGAAATTAACTTGCATTGGTTGTAGTAAGAGGACTATCACTTGGTTCAAATCATATTTATTTGATCGACAACAAGTGACACAATTCAAAGGAGCCAAATCGCACCCTTCAATCGTCAAATTAGGCGTGTCACAAGGGTAAATTCTAGGTCCCCTTTTATTTTCAATATATGTTAATAGTTTACCTGAATGTATTCATGAAGGTATTATAGATATGTACGCTGACGACACGACACTTACCGTCAGTGCGAATGATGCGACAGTTTTGGAAGAAAAATTAACTGTTGCATTAAACAAGGTCATGGCATGGATTAAAGATAATCAGCTCGTCCTCAACACTGAAAAAACTTGTGTCATGATAATAGGTTCTCGTGCTAATCTCAGGAAAATAGATTCTTTGATAAATAGAGTTCAATTCACCAAATGCTTAGGAGTTTTGATAGATGAAGAACTGAAATGGTCAAAACAAATTGAAAATGTATGTAAACTTACTCAGAAAAGCATTGGCATAATAAAGAGAGCGAAAAGTTCTTTGCCTGTGCAGTCCTTAAAGTTGCTTTATAACAGTTTAGTGTTGCCAAGATTTGATTACTGTTCTGCTGTATGGTCGAATAGATTTCAATCCCATACAATTAAGCTGCAAAAAAAATCAGAAGAGGGCTGCAAGAATTATATTGAACAAGACATACGACACACCGTCGGCTGATTTGTTCACAAGTCTTAAATGGATGACACTAGACAAACGATTTGAGCTCAGTCGCGTTTTGATGATATTTAAATGTGTTCATAATTTAGCACCTTCTTACCTTCAGGTAAACTTAACCAATCCAAATGATGTACATGAACATCATACCAGACAGAGAGACAGTGGATATCTACGCGTGCCCAAGTTTCGCACTGATTGTTATAAGTGTAGTCCAATCGTATCTTCAATATTTGAATGGAATAAGCTTGATAATTCAATTAGAACAGCTCCTTCTGTCATTTCATTTAAGAGAATGTTTAAAAGAACTTGTAATTTATAAATAAATTGCGGAACATCCACTGTTGTGCTTATTTTGTGTTAGCATGACCTTGATGATTTGGTGTATATTATCAGTATTTTCAAGATGTCCTTCTTAATTAATTTGATTTATTGATATTTTATTATACGTCAAACGAGTGCCCGTCTGCGTTTTGTTTGCTGCTAAGTTTGTTAATGTTTCGTTTTACATTCAAATCCTAATGTGAATCTTAAAGGAGAATGAAACCCTTGAAACCAGCTGAATCCATATCAAAGAGAAAAATCAAAGAAACATATTGTTGAAAGTTTGAGGAAGATTGAATGAATAATAAGAAAGTTATGAGCATTTGAATATTGAGATCACTAATGCCATGTAGATCCTCCCATTGGCAATGCGACCAAGATCTGTGATGTCACACACGTACAACTCCCTCATTGCTTTAGTACTAAGTTTCACTTATATTCTCAATTTTATAGAATCTATCACAAGGTGAGGTGTTCTCTTTATGAGAGGACAAGTACAGAGGTTTCACAACATTATATCATTGATGAATCGTTTGTCATATGATTAGAAAGAGCAAAAAGAGATGTTTTGGGGTATATTTTCAGTGTCCAAAAGGGGAGAGTTGTTCATCTGTGATATCATAGATCTTGGTTGCGTTGCCAATGGGAGGATCTCCATAGCATTAGTGATCTCGACATTCAAATGCTCATAACTCTTCTATTGCTAATCCTATTTTACTCAAACTTTTGTTGATCTTATTCTTTGATTTTTCTGCTTTCACAAAAGCTTACTTGCTCCAAGAGTTTCATTCTCCTTTAATGCTGTAACATTCTGTACATACGTTATGCATTTTGTAAATATGTTTATTGTTATTCAGGGCCCCATGGAAGACCACTACTTATTGGTGAATGGGCTACCCTGTCAAAATATCAGAAAAAAAAAGAAAAAAAAATTATTATTATATAATTTGATGGTGATAGGTGGGGATTTTAACGCACGTACAACTTGGGCCCGAAGATGCTCATGTACTATTTCATTAAAAAAACACAGTAGGAATGACATGCTCCTCAAAGATTTTCTGGAGCAACACAACACCGGAATGGTAGGCTACGTACCCACAAGCGGCCAAATGGCCAGCATGCTCAAATCAATTATATCCTACACTGCAAAATTAAGCTCCGGTGTTGATTTAACACCAGCCCGGAATCTATTATGTCCACACCAGAGAAGTATTGAAACAACACCAATTTGGAATCAAGCCGAAGCTGTTTTAATACTAATTGGTGTTGTATAAACACCTATCTGGTGTAAGACCAAAACGAAACTGGTGTTGTTTAACACTTCTCTGGTGTGGACATTTATAGATTTCGGGCTGCATGGTGTTACATCAACACCAGAGCTTTTGCAGTGTAGTCATAAGGAAGAGCATATCGGTCTTTTGAAGGTATTGTGTCCGAAAATCATCTAATTGTATTATGTGAATGTCAAATAAGTTATCGAAAGTGTAAAACTCAATCTAAAGACCCCGTGAAGAATATTGATAAGTCTCAGGTAAATCAAAATGACCAGTTGAAAGATCGATGTACACTGTGGCTGCTTGTGAATAATAGGTTTTGTACACTTTGTGATGAATTATATAGATGACAATAGTGAGGTATCGGAAGCATACAATAAACTCATTGGCCCGTATTCTGAAGTCGGGTTTAATTTAAACTCGGGTTTAAAGTACGTGGTTTAAGTATGGGAAGCCAAATTAAAGTATCAAAATTTGTATTAAGTTGTATGTTTCTTATGTTTAATTTACTGTGCTCTTTCCTGATTCATCGATGGTGAAAACAATCATATATTTATACTTCCTAGACAATTATGAATGATTTGAGAGCCAAATGAGCTGAAATATGATATCTCTACTGTTAGTGATTTATGTAACAATTGGCTATCCATACTTAAACGACAACTTTAAACCTGAGTTTAATTTAAACCTGCTATCAAAATACGGGCCATTGATGCTAATCAATTGAGATTGCACTCCAAACTCTCCCAAAGAAGACTAAGAAAATGAGTGATGTCTCACGCGATGAAAATGTAGCTCGCACTAGGGATATAAAAGGCTTAAACCAAATATCACACAAGGCCTACTCGAAATAGTAAAACGAATCTTGAAATTGCTAAAAAGGTACATGATGAGGCCTATACAATGGCCCTTGAAAACAAAATTAAAGAAAATGAGTGATGTCTCAAACGATGAAAATGTAGCTCGCCCTAGGGATATATAAAAGGCTTAAACTAAATATCACACAATGCCTACTCGAAATAGTAAAAAGAATCTTGAAAATGCTAAAAAGGCACAAAAATGATGAGGTTTATACAATGGCCCTTGAAAACTAAATTAAAGACAAAGCTGAAAAGTGTGAAAGTCTTTACGCTGATAAGAAACATGCAGCATGCAACATTGCATCTTTTGAAAGATAATTATAACAAATTAGAAGGATGTTCCAGTTACTATGATAAAAGATGACACTTCTGAAGAAAGAAGGGGTTATTGGCTAAATATGTAAGGGACCTTCTATAGGCTCACCAGTTAGGGAAAGACCCCCCTTTCAACCACAAAGTTTGTTATCCCCTTTCTATTAAAACAGGACCATTTTCTAAGGCAGACATTATTTGTTGTGCTCTGAAAAGGTACAAGTCTCAAAGTCATTTGGACCAGAGAACATTCCTGCTGTTATATGGAAGAGTCCCTTATTTCACGAAACTTCTAAAATTATGTAATGAGACTCTAAATGGTAATAAACCAATAGCTTTCTCTTTGTCGTCCATTATACCAATTCCAAAGAAAGGGGATCTTTCATCACCATCAAACTACAGTGCGTATCAAAAAAAAGTTTACACTTAGACAAAATCCTATAAAATTATATATTTGTAATATCCTGAATATTTTTCCACATTTCAACATTGGTACAGATCCATTTAAGCAAATGACGATATAACTGTCGAAAAATATTTTCGCTTGAGTGAGCACCACTTACTTTTGAAAAGTTAGTGAAGAATGATTTGCGCAGAACTTTGAAATAGTTATGCGAATAAAAGTAGACCTTAATCATGGAGAAAAAGGGGAATTTAGCTAGTAAAATTGATTTGATGATATCTTTTACCTTTATTTAGTTGCTTCCTTGCCCAAAACACTTCGAAGAGTGCATTACGCCCCACCCCACTCCCCCACACACCGAGGCCATCGTGACGATATTTGCTTTACACTAAGCTGTGATTTACATGAAATGGCTTAGGCTTCATTTTCATTTTGTTAATCATTGTCAAGCTTGGGAAAAGTGTGGAGAAACAAGTATTAAATGAAAAATGAAATGTAAAGTAACCCACTTTAAATGATACAAACTCAGTGAAAAAATGCTGGAGATGTCTGATATAAACTTTTGTTCAGATTCAGTTATGTCCTTAGATCCAGCTGGCACAAAAAAGGTAAAGGTTGTGCTTACTAAGTGTTGACATTTCAATTTGGATGGCAAAATTGTTATAAAGTGCTTGAATGTATCCGTTTTACTTCAATTGACTAAAAGTGCAAGGGAAATTGATGAGAAATGTTTCGCAGGGTAAGTTTGAATTCGCCCTTTCCCTATTACACAGCGTGAAAACGAGCATTTCTGCGCAAACAGATTTCTGCGAGCTTTACAAAAATGGACAGTGCTCACTCAAGTGTAACATTCTGTCAAAACTTTTACTTTCATTAGATAGATGAGACCCAAACCCCAGATTATATGTGAAAAAATTACCCACATGTTGTATATTTTTGAATTCCCAGGGCTTTTTCAAAGTGTAAACTTTTTTTTGATACGCACTGTATAGAGGTATAAGATTATCACGAATATTGCAGCTAAGATATATAATTCAATGCCTCTTGGTGGAGGAGCCGTGGTGTAGTGGTTCTGACTCTCGCCTTGTAAACAGAGGGTCGTGTGTTCGAATCCCACCGCGGTCTGGCGTCCATAATTTGGCAAGGCGTTAATCCACACTTTGCCACTGTCGACCCAGGTGCTAAATGGGTACCCAGTAGGATATGAGGGTCTTTGTAGCTTATACTGTGTGCACGTCACGTCGTTCCGATGTATTAAGCGCTATATAAAAGCAGATTATTATTATTATTACATTAATTGTTTGGTTCCATATGTTGACCCAATATTAAGGAACAACCAAAAATGGTTTCAGAAAAGGAACATCCACTTCCTCCCATATCAATAAGGCGAATCATTGAACAACTAAGAATATCTAGGGAACAAGGTACTATCATCTTGGTTTAAAGACTCTAACCGCCCTTTCACACTGTAAAAATATCGTAATTTGAATGATTCCAGTGAAAAATAAGGCTAATTGACGAATTTTTAGCACGTGTGAAAACAAACCAAAACATGATTAGAATAAGTTATAACGAACGCTAATCACAATCACGAATTCAAATTCTACTTCGGAAATTACGTTACGAATTTTGCGTGTGAAAGGCTTGACCTCCAAAACATCTTTTTTGGAGGCGGAGCTTACGTGGCCGTTCAAGCACTTCCGTAGAAAATGTAATGCTCTCATCGTATAGACTCTATTTGCGATGCAGTGCTTTGATTGACAAGTCACCAAGGACACATACCTCCTTCGCTCGGGAATTCGAATTCAAATCACAGTGAGCGTGTGAAAGGTCCGATGGTTCTAAATACGAATTGCAATCATTACAACGATGATTCAAGATTAACGTGTGAAAAGGCCCTAAATTGCTTTAATGTTACTTTTAAACATGTTAAATGTAGTAAATTTCTTCTCCAAATATTGTTTCTTTACGTTCCTTTTGTAGTAATTAAACTATTTGAATTTTTTTATATTAAGATTTACTAGAACTGCTTGGTTTATGCAAAAATTATTGTATAAAGCCTTTTCTGTATTGAAATGAACTTAAAATACTGTCAGTCATCCAAAGATTAAGTTTTCTCTCACCTTGCTGTTTCTTTATTTTTTAGGGGGAAATGTTTACTATAAAAACCTGACAACAGATTTGAAATAGTTGTAAGCTTCATTCACATCAGTCATATCATGTCCCAGCAGAATAAACCAAGATCGTTCTTCAGGCATAGATACTCTCATTATTTACACTTCTCACAAAAATATCAGAGTTAACTCTTTGGCTTGGTGATGTACATGTAATTCAGTTACCTGGAATACAGGTAGATTATCAGTTATATCACAATACATAGTCCACTTTGAAATGGTGTACTACACTGGTTCGTAACAATGTTGTCCAACAGATTTTGATGTCACACTAGTAATACGTGTGGGCTAGTTATAAGAGGTACGCGATAATTGCTGAATAACGTATTAAGAAATTCAGTTACTTTATTATCAATGTTATATTTCAAAAAATCACCCATGATGTATATCATTTTGTTATCTTTCAACAGGGGTAAAATCATAGGCCCGTATTCTGAAGTCAGGTTTAACTTAGACCATGGTCTAACTCTGTGCTAAAATTATGAGAAGCCAAGTGCCAAAATTGTTATTAAGTTGTACATTTCTTATGTTTGATGTGCTCTTTCCTGATCCATCGATGGTGAAGACAGTCATCTATTTATACTTCTTAGACAATTATGAATGATTTTAGAGCCAAATGAGCTGAAATATGATATCTCTACCGTTAGTGATTTATGTAACAATTGGCTTTCCATATACTTAAACCACAACTTTAAACCTGAGTTTAAGTTAAACCCGACTTCAGAATACGGGCCAGAGAGTCAAATGCTGCATTAATTGCAGATTAACAATAGGAGGCTTATACACCACACCAATCACAATATTTTTCCTGCTGGCTGACTAATTTCAATAAAAAAAAGACTCATTAAAAGTTCCATCACTTACAGGATCACGTCTCTCAAAATACGAAAAGGTGTTCTTCATAAATGCCAATTACTCCACCACCTTTTTTTCATATATAGAGTTAAAGTGATTGGTTAACATTGGTTTGACTTTTTAAAAATCTGAGCTAGAAGGTCACACTTGTCACCTGTGTCTGTGATATGTTACAAAAATGAAGCCCAGAAAAAATTGCGTTCGAAAATAATTATTTAGTGCTTCAAAAATTGAAATATAAAGTGACCGAAAACACCATCTTAATTTCATCCCATACACTTATGTGTACTATTTAGGCGTCTATAAGACGCCTATTTACAAAATCGCGGTTTGCCTTGTAGTTTTGGCTTTTCATTCTCAATAATGGTTGTTTTCAGGGTTTATTAGTTCTAATACATGCACTTGTACACATGTTTCATCTTGGTTTGAGAATTTTTTAAATCAGCTGCTCACAAAGTTAAACAAAACCTTTAACTGGTTAAAGCCAGGCATGTTACAATTATCGTTTAGCCATGTTTCAGATAAACCAATAACGTCAAATTTAAATTTAAGCAAGTCTAGGGAATCATTGATCAAAGTTCTTATTTTGTAATGCTCCTCGAATTGATAAGTTGTCCACATTACCCTTTGTAATGTTTCCATAATAATCCGTAGTATTTCAAACGACTGAAGCAACCTTTTTCAAGGCTCTTTCACACTCACTATAGCCGCATTTCTTTCCCCCAACTCCACACTCATTGAAAGGCCTTTTGGACATCATTCTGTCTTTCAACTACTGAAAATTTACTCGCTCCGTCGCTCGCATTTTTAGGATATTGTAATTAAGTAGTTTTTATCTCAACAAAACCATTAATTTGAAAATAGCCATCGAAAACTTTGTAATAGATTTTAAATGATGTCATCACCAAATTAGCCCTTGAAGTGACAATTGGACACTTGAGAGGCGTTTTTTTTTAACACCGATCTGTCTTCGAACTACTGAAAATTTACAAGCTAGCATATTAATAAAAATTGCATTTAGTAGTTTATATCACAAGACAATTACAATGCCGCCATCGAAAAACAATCGTCATAGGCCGTTAACTGAAAGATTATAATACTATGTACATACATGTATAACCCCTGTTTTGGGTGTCCCAAAATTTTGAAATTTCAGGTCATATTGCTATTTGGACCGGATGTTCTTTCTTTCATCGATGTTAAGGCAACTTTTGAAGAAAAAAAATTATGTAAAAGGGCAATATTATAAGATTAATGATACAAAAAGAGCAGGAAAACTAAATACAGACATTTATAAAATACAAAGTGCTCTAACGAGAATGTAGCAGATTATAGATGATTCTAGTAACTGAAGAGAAAATTTGCCTACCTTGTTGACCATCATTGCTGCCATCACGCCCTCTTTCTATTTGACTCGATTGCTTTATCCGCCTTTCTGTTTGCCTTCTCCTGCGCCTGTCTTTCCGTCCTCTTTACACAGTGCTCTGACCGCGAAGGTTTGTGAATGAAATTGACTTAGCAACTCTCGATATTTATCCTGTTTGTAGCGGGCATGCGTTTGCTTTGGCAACTAATAAAATTAGAAAAAATGGCTATTAAATTTACACAATTTGTCCTTCCAAGAAAACAAAGTAAAGGAGTTACAAAGCCCGCCCCTTCCTCTTCCAGGAAAACTTATCGGACGTACATGTATTGCAAGCTCGCCCTCCAGAAATGACGCTGATTGATTGATTGTGTGGCTTGGTAGGTGGGTGGATCGTTGGTTGCCATGAGCTGATTGGCCGAGATATGTCAGCCAATCATAGAGTACTAAACTTGAGAAAAGTACAACACTCTCCAAAATTGAAGGACGAAAAATAAACCAAATCAATTCCTTACCGCGTTGGCAGGCCAAAGTTGCCACCTTTCGCAATTATCACGGACGCTAATATTAGGGTCCCCTTACACAAAAGTTGACGCTTAATCATACACTTGATTTTTAAGATTGATTGTACATTATAGTCAATAGAATCAAACGTAGAAAACTGCTCTACAATCAATGCTAAGATTTGTGTTACAGGGGGGTTACAGGCCCTACAGATCTGCTTTTCGTGTGCAAATTCTTTCCCGCGACACCCGCGCGCCATACATGCTTGTATTACGACTGATGGCTGGAGATATTCGAAATGCAGGACCTAAAATAGAATATGACATGGATAAGAAAGTGGTTTTTCAAACAAATCGAGTATATATTGAGTGAGGAAAAACTTATTAAATTAAGGCTTAGATATAGATCATTACAGTCCATCGAATCGATATTGCATTCAATGTGGATTATTGGTGGATCTCTGGCAATTGATTCCATGGGTCAGATCACCTCTCTAGCCGAACCCATTTCGCATATGTACACAACGTATGCAATACGTTTGCACGCGGGTTTCTTTTGTTCACTCCTTCTACACAAACGATACGCATCTAGCACACGATGTAAAGGGTATTATGTTTTACTTTCCCCAGAAATGGGGGTTAGATTCAAATTCCGGGGGGACCACTTCTATTGATGAGTGGATACCAGGCACGACCATGGGGTTTCGAAAAGTACCCTAAACAAGGGAAGCAAGTCTTTCCCAGATTATGAAAATGCATCTTTTAACAATTATTTGGCTTGTGAAACCCTACAAGTATTGGAAATATATCCCTTTTTCAGTATTTTAATCATCGTTTTTGACACCTTTATAACGTTACATAGGCCTATACGTAACGTACTTACCCACTCTTTCCCTTTTTACGCGTTGTTAATTGCGCCTGGTATCCACTCTTCAATGAAAGTGGGCCCCCCGGGCGGCCTCTCGAGCTCTGGGAAGAACCAAATGTGGATTTGGAAGGTCGTCCTAAATCGGATATATCGCTGTTACCATAGTAGCAACCAGAATTTTGCACACGAAACGCAAATTGAATGTTTCCGTTCCAGATGCGAAACGAAAACAAAAATCTCATGTCACACAATTTGCATTGCAGGGCAGAGTTTTAAGACCATGACGACGGGCCCAATAGTCTCTTCTAAAATCAACTAACGTCGTAAATAAGCGTTCGTGTTCTTCCAACGAAAGGTCGGGAGTATCAATTCCACGACTCCAGTGTTGCCGTTATAATGAAGAGCATTAAAATTAGTCATTTCTCAGCTGGGATTGCTACAAAACAATGGTTTTGCCCTGCTTTTTCTTGTGAGTAGCCAGTATAATTTAGCGAACAATCGTATACTAAAATTCAAATGAAAAAAAGGAAGAGAAGGAAGATACATGCTTAAAACGATTTTTTTAAATAGTTCACAAAAACTCTATTAGGCAAAAGACAAGAAAGGTCGACGAACAAAATCAAAGCACTATCGGAAAAGGAAAAAGTAAAGGGAAATATTGTGTGAAAACTGATTAAGATTTGGAGATGTTAAACAGAAAACGGTCGTTTAGCAACAATGCATGTCTGGACCGGAATATTTAAATCACGGGCGTAAATCCCATAGGATGGGGGATATATCCCCCACACATTTCGGAGATGGGGGTGGGGGGAGGGGGTGATGGTATGACAACCATCCCCACACTTTTCAAGACAGAAACGATTTTTTTTTTAATCATCAAATGATTGAAACTACTGTTAATGCGTGGATTCATCTTTTAATTCGGTCAAAGTACTTGATTTTACTAATCTTGCATTCTAAAAATGCAAAATCTAACCGAAGTCGCTCCGCTTTCAAATAGGTCTTGCAATTAAGACTGAAATATGTTAGTATAATGTACACAT
The DNA here is from genome assembly GCF_037042905.1 of Lytechinus pictus. NCBI lineage: Eukaryota > Metazoa > Echinodermata > Echinoidea > Temnopleuroida > Toxopneustidae > Lytechinus > Lytechinus pictus. The sequence goes on along the minus strand of NC_087253.1, from coordinate 14,371,848 downwards.
TTCCATTATACGTTACCCGTGATGTAATAATTACCGTCACACCACTTGAAAGAGGTTTTGGGTCTTCTGCTGTCTTCCAAGAAAATTTGCTTGCTCGCTTCGTTAGCTCTCATATCACAACAAATCCATTGCAATCTAGAACGTGAAAAAAATGCGATAGGCTTTTAACTGAAATATGGTAGTATTATATGCACGGTTATATACCTCTGTATATACAGAGCCCTTGGTGTGGGAGTGTCCCCCAATTTGTTGAATTTCCAAGTAAATATATTGCTATCACCCTCCCCCCCTGCTCGGACCGGATTTACGCCAGTGATTTAAATCAAAATTTTGGAAAATGAACCGGTTTTCGTTTAAACGTTTTTAAATGAATAATTACAAAATATTCTTCTTTTGTCTGCATGATAATGGAAATATGACTAACTTTTAAACTAATTCTGAGTAAGAAGAAAAAATAAGAGGATGATGATGATGAAGAAGAAGATTGAAGAAAAGGAAGAAGAAGAAGAAAGTTGGCTCGTTTAACGTGATTATGAGTGATTATACCGCTAATGTAAAATTGAATTCTGGCTACGCTGTTAATTTGAAAGAGGAGAAAATAATAAAAGATTTACTTCATTTAGAAAAAAAACAAGCAATATTGATGTATTAGGATTTCATTAAAGATTAATTCAAATAGAAGCTCCATAATATTTATCAATCTTTGACCCATTTTTTTTTAACTTAAGTACACAATGTGTTGGTGTACCTGAAGACTCGAAATAATAACCACTCTAATATAAAAGGGTAAAGGGCGTCCTGGTGGGCAGGGGGGCGATCGCCCCACCAATGAAAATATTGGAGGGGGGGCAAACATATCGTTTTGCCCCCCCCCAATAATTCCGCATGTGCAAAAATAAAATAAGATTGTAATGTTACACAGAAATCAGCAAGCAAGATTGAGATACACAACTCATTCTTTATTTAAAATCGCTTTCAAAATGTCCGCTTTTTCAGATTGGAAAATAAAAATTTTCAGCTCGCGCTTCGCGCTCGCATCAATTCTGTAGTAAAAACCCATACTTTTCATGATTAAATTGTGAATAGAAGTCCCGTTTTCATTTCTAAGCCTCAAAAGAACCCCCGCTTCGATTTGCAATATATCTTGTTCTTTATTAAGAACGTCCATTAAACTGTCAATTTTTTTTCAGATCAAAATATCAAAATTTCAGCTCGCGCTTCACGCTCGCATCTATTGTTTTAAATACCCATCTTAATCCTTGGTACCAAAAATGCTTAGAATCTCAAGCTTTCGGGTCAGAATATAAAGAAACTTCAGCTCGCTCTCGGCACTCGCATTATCTGTGTAGTGAGATATGTATCCTCCTCATGAGTTACTACAAACAGTCCTAAACAGGTACCTTTTTCCAGTTTTCAGGTCAGTATACAAAAAAATTTCAGCTCGCGTTTCGCGCTCGCATTAATTTGTTGGTGAGATATGTGGCTCTTTCTCATGAGTTATATATATATAGGCCTGTGTGTGTGTGTGTGTGTTTCGTGTGATCGAGCGCCCTTGGAACGGGACCGTTGATTCATGATTTTGCCCCCCAATCTGAAAAATGGATCGACGCCCCTGGGAAAGGCTCAAGGAATGAAGAAGCAAACTATCACCCAAAGAAAAATTATGTCTTTAGTCATATCTCTAAAATAATAGAAAAGGAGATTCAAGAGCAATTACTCCGATATCCCCTTTGATCTCATCAATACTAAACAGCATGCGTTCCTACCGAACCACTAAAAAAAAGTAAATACATACATACATACATACACACATACATACATACACCCGTAGTTAAACAAACATGAGAACGCTGCCTCATGCATTACCAGGGGGAATCCTCAGTTGTTTTCCACCAGTCACTGGGAGTTTCGGCCCGTTAGAAACAATACACTCTCTTGGTGGTGGGCCAGCAGTGCAAAGCACCACCTTCCCCGCTGGTAACAAGAAAAAAAGGGAAAGAAAAAGAAAAAAAAAAGGGGGAAGAAAGAAAAAAATTAAGGACAAAAATAAGTTGCTTAATAATTGCTGGTCACCCTCTTCCTTTGGACATACTTGGTCCAAATCCAAGCAGAACCCTTCTCTGCTGCCTCAGAAGCAGCCCTACAAGCATGCTTATTCTCTCTATTTGAGAAACCCAACTCCCGAAACCACCTAGACAATGATTTTGCTACAAACCCATGACAACCAACCTCAAAGGGGAAGCAAAACACCTTTCAGCCCTTGCCTGTACACTCTGCCACAAGTTCAGAATATCTTGTGAGCTTGCGCTCAAAGGCATAGTCAAAATTATCCTCCCAAGGGACGGTCAACTCTCCTAGAACTATTACCTTTGCAGAGTCAGTCCACAAAACAATATCGGGGCGGAGAATTGTAAACACCACATGCTGTGGGAAACTCCCTTTTCCGTCCAGGTCGACTCTCACCTGCCAATCACGAGCTGAGGACAAGATACTGGGCCTCGTAGACCTTGCCCTTAATCTTGGCCTAGCCCCCTCCTTCACAAAATCAATATGGGGCATACCCCCATTTGCAACACCCTTCCCATAATTATGAGATGTCACCCTTTTTGTAACCGCCTCTTCAACAACCTTCAAGACCTGGTTATGCCTCCAAGTATACATCCCACAACACAGGCTAACCTCGCAGGCACTAAGTATGTGCTGAAGGGTACCTCTCCCTCCACAAGCACTACACTTATCAGGCTCGTTATACCACTTGCTGAGGTTAACAGGCGTAGGCAAAAGATCGTAGGTCGAGCGAACAACGAAGGAGATTCGAAGTGGCTCCATCTGCCAAAGTACTAATGCGAGCGCAGAGCGCAAGCAGAAAATTTGTGATAATGTACGTGATCTGAAACTGGATAATTTAAATAGAGAATAAGATGCGTACCTGAATAAACATGCACGCGCGTGTTTCAGTTTTTGACTTAGAATCTGGGCATTCTAAATATATTTTTATCATGAAAATCAATAAAGCGAGCGAGAAGCGCGAGCTTAAATACTTGACATTCCGATCTGAAAAAGGGTCAATTTAAGCTCTGTATTTCAAGCACTTTGTAGGAAAATTGTGAGATGGATATAGATCACTGTTAAAAAAGAGCTGATGTGTTTCATTATTATTACTTTGAGTTTTGACATAGGACCGGGATATTCTAAGAACATTATGTCATCATATAAAAATGATGACTTACTTCCTATTTCTCTTCCTAAGCCCGAGATGAAACTTGTCGATACTTCATTATTAAAAAAGGGACAATTAATATCTTATTTATTAATCTAATAAGCCTAACGATAGCGCGAAATCTGTTAATATTATGGCTTGAAAACTGGACATTTAAAGCACTTTTGTAAATATGAATAAGATGCATGAGTTAATATATTTTAAACAATCAATGTGAGCGCAACTCGCGAGCCAAAATTTGTGATAAACTGTCATGAAATGGGGATTTTAAGTAGTTTTTTAATAGAATTAATATCAAGATATACATATCTCATCAATCAAAATGCGAGCGTGCAACGCTAGCTGATACGTTTTGACAATCTGACCTGAATAGGGATATTTTGAGAACTTTATGGAAAACAGGAAAGTAATAGGTACCTGACAAATCAAATTTTGCAAGCGCGCAGCGCGAGCAGAAAATGTTAATATTCAGACCATATAACACAAAAGATTTTACAGAGCACTTTTTAAAAATCAATTTGTAAATCAAACAAAATAATGGAAGTTCGATTTCCGAGTTAAAGGTTTTGTATATTGACTTCAAAATCTGATATTTTAAGCTCCATATTGAGCAAGATATATCACCAAAAAGGCAATGCGAGCGCGAAGCGCGAGCGAAAATTTTGTATAGTAACATGAAAGATTTTTTAATTATTGTATATTAATTTTCCCCTCATCTTATTTTATTCACCCGTCTTCCTCCTCTTATGTTTCCCCTTCTATATTTTTCTCCTCTCTTTTTCCTCCTTTTTCTTTTATTTTCTTTCTTTCCCCGTTTTTACTTTTTTTATTCTCCGCCAATAGGGGCGGCCCCCTGGATCCGCCTATGGTCTTCAAGACCGAAACTGCAGGAGGCCATGTGGGAAATGGAAAACCTTAAACGTCATGATAGATTTTTTGTCATTTTTTTTCATAACAAAAAGAGGACAATCATCAACATTTTGTAAAATGGCGTCTTCTTGGAGGTTCAACAGTCTAATTGAAATAAAAATAAGTAATTGTGATCGAGTATTTCAAAGATAAAGTTGCCATTCATACCTTACGGATTTGTTTACAGGTTCTCCAATACAGGCTCTTTTAGTCGTCCGTCAATAACTTCTTAAGTCCACCCCAGGAAAATGCTGACTTGAATAAATAGAGAAAAATCAAACTAGCATAGTGCTGAAAATTTCATCAAAATCGGATTTAAAATAAGAAAGTTACGACATTTTAAAGTTTCGCTTATTTTTCACAAAAAGTGATATGCACAACTAAGTGAGTCAGTCGATGATGTCCATCACTCACTATTTCTTTTGTTTTTCATTGTTTGAATTATACAATATTTCATATTTTTATAGATTCGACATTAAGGACCAACTTGACTGAACCATATAGTATTAAACAATGCTAATTCCACATGTTTAGGGAGGAATTAGTTGTTGTATCACTTGACAATTAGGAGAAAATTAGAATATTTCATATTTTATATAATAAAACACAAAAGAAATAGTGAGTGGATGACGTCATAGTCTCCTCATTTGCATACCAGCCAGGATGTGCATATAACTGTTTTGTGAAATTAAGCGAAACTTTAAAATGTCATAATTTTCTTATTTTACATCCGATTTTGATGAAATATTCAGTGTTATGCTTTTTGGATTTTTCTCTTTTTATTCAAATCAACTTTTTGTTGGGGTGGACTTGTCCTTTAAGCAAACTGGAGGCAAATGCATTTGGGATAGAATATGACTTCATTTTCCACGCAATAATATTGTCATTTTAGAGCTCATGCGTGGTACTTCGTTTTGAATGCATTTAAAATGGTTTATTTCCTAAGTATGTTATCGATTGCAAATTAATTGAAGAGATTTTGAATGATTCTCCGTCAATTCTCTATCTCTTATCTTTCTTCCACCCTCTCTCACTCTCTCTTCCCTTCTCCCTTTCTATCTTTTTTTTCTCTCTCTCATCATCCCCACCCATTTTGCTTTTTCAATTTCATGTTTTATTTCTTCAAACTTCACAGTGGCTTCCGTTGTTCAAGAAATAAGTATTTACCAATTTTGTTATATATTGTACGGGCCTCTTAACTTTCTTTTTTAAATGGAGGGGGGGGGGGGACTGACCATAACAAATACAATCAGATGGTAATTTTTACGTTTTTTGTTAACAGTTTTGAAACAACCCAGGGGGGGGGGGCTAATTAAGTCCCCCCTGACTTTTAACTAATCCATCGTTTTGGGATTGATCAATTCGCCGGAATGAGAAGCATTATCAAATACTGCAAGTTTTAATCGGGGACGCAAGCCTCGTTTGGGGGAATTTTGGAAAAACGCAGAATTTTTGAAAACTAGAAAACAAGATTTTTTTTAATTTTTGACAATTTATCGGGTTTTTTATAAGTGCACCTTAATGCTAAAATTTTACGAATTGTCAGGAACAGAATTTGATCGTTAGGCTAACTCGCATACATGATGGGCCTAATACATGTATAATGCAGACTCTCAATTTTCTTTAGCAATACTAACTATCATGATTATGTTAAGGTTCAAAATAATGTTCTTGCTCATTTTTTTCACCGAATGATATTGTGATTATGAAAATGGTTATGCGATATAATTATTTATCATCTTTTGTTTCGATAAAACCCCCATGAAATACCTACATACTTTAAAAACATTATTATATATTATATATATTAGTAAAGCAGCTTCTGGTTTGGTGTAACTTAATTGGGAGAAACTTTTGAAGAAAAATACATTCGAGTATCTTTGATCATTATACAAACCAGACATGAATCTCTTCTTTCACGGATAGTTTTATCGTGGGTCCTTGTCAACAGGTGGAGTTCACATCCACTACGCAAAGGCTTTCTGGAACGTACAGAATCTTTTGTCAAAAGCCCTTCATCTTATACCTTATACCGAGGTTTTTTTACCTGACTGCTAAATAAGCACGAATGCCTGTGAACAAGCAACCAGGGGACCAATGGCTTAAGGTCCTCTCCGAGGGACCTGGTAATGAGGATAAATGCCTTACCAAAGGGCACTAGCGCACCACTTGGGAATCGAACCCGGGTCACCGGAATCCGAAACCCCCGCTCTACCGACTGAGCTATCGCGCCTCCTGTATGACATAGCAGTCTTTGTAAAAAAAAATTGGTGAATCAAAACCACAGGTACGTCTGTGACTTTGGACAAACGACATATTTGCAATTTTTCGCCAGCTCCGAATCTTTTTACAATCTAGGACCTCCCAGCTGTTTATTGCCATTTGATGGGCATTTTCAATACTTTTACTTTGTTCTGGAATCCGTCCCCTTTGCAACTGCGAAAACTCCCCATTAAAGGTCAAGTCCACCCCTGAAAACTTTAGATTTGAATCAATAGAGAAAAATCAAACTGGCATAACGCCGAAAATGTCATCAAAATCGGATGTAAAATAAGAAAGTTATGACATTTTAAAGTTTCGCTTATTTTTCACTAACCAGTTTTATGCACAACTCAGTGAAATGCAAATGAGAGAGAGTCGATGATGTCCCTCACTCACTCTTTCTTTTGTTTTTATTGTTTGAATTCTAAAATGTTTCAATTTTTACAGATTTGGCCATAAGGACCCATTTGACTGAGCCATAACATGTTAAACAATAGCACATGTTCAGTGAGGAATAAAATTTGCTTCACGGGACAACGAATTGAAAATTTAAATATTCCATTAAAAATACCAAAAAAAGATTAAGTGGGTCATGTCATCGGTCCCCTCATTTGCATACCAACCAGGATGTGAATATATGATATACATTTAAAATTAAGCGAAACTTTATAATGCCATAACTTTCTTATATTACATCCGATTATGATGAAATTTTCAGTGTTATGCTTGTTTGATATTTCTCTTTTTATTCAAATAATTTTTTTCGTTGGGGTAGACTTGTCCTTTTACTTTGGTAAAGCATAACGGCAACTGGGCATGAGGGGGCGTAGTTCAAATTGATTCATCAAAAGCATCGCTGAGTTTAGTCTCCAAGGGTGGCTTTTATTTTTGGTTTGAAAATTAAAAGAATATTAATTTACCACTCCCCTATTACTCTGCGGGCAGGGAGGCGAGCAACGGATGAACTTTTGCTTTAATGATTTTAAAATTTTATTTGGTCAGCACTCTAGCCAATATTCATACAGTACTTTTTGCCAGCAACCTTGATTTTAATATTGTATTTAGAACCTTATTTTTACGAAGCGTTTGCCTGGTTACAAACAACCCTAATGCTACTTGTTGATTTTTAACCGCATTATTTTTCAATGATCTTCAACTTCACTTCTGCGCATTTCGTAGAACGGATATAATTCAAAATGTTCCCTTAGTACGATATTATGATAGTTCCTTCTTTTACATAATTCTTCTTTACATAATAACAATAGAAAAAAGTACTAGAATGTATTTTTGTAATTGCTTCTAAAATAATGACAAAGAAAAAAAATGAGAGATGTGGATATGAGGGAGCCAAAAGTAAAAGCAGAGCTTGTTGGTTAATAAGTTAAAAAGAAACTAATTGAAATGGTGTCATATAGTCTTTTAATGAAAAGTGTCGGTAAATAGTAATGTTATTAGTACTTTGTTTTTATGTATTTGAAGCCTTTTCGAGGATTCATAATCATGCATGATGATGGGTTATTTTGCACAATTGTGTTTCATTCAGTTGGTAGCGTAATAATCGAGATGAGAATGAATGATTATTTTGTATATAGCAAAACCGGGGAATGGTTTTCAGAGTATGGGAGGGGGGGGGGGCTGACCATGCAAAAAATCACAATCATATGGGCATTTTTACGTTTTTATACACGGTTTTGGGAAAAAAGTGGGGGGGGGGCTCGTGTAGCTTTGAAATTAGGATAAATTTATCCTCATGCAGCTTTGAAATTAGGATAAATTTATCCTCATGCAGCCTTGAAGTTAAGATAAATTTATCCTAGTGTAGCCTTGAAATTAGGATAAATTTATCCTCGTGTAGCTTTAAAATTAAGATAAATTTATCCTCGTGTAGCTTTGAAATTAAGATAAATTTAACCTCATGTAGCATTGAAATTAGGATAAATTTATCCTCGTGTAGCCTTGAAATGAAGATAAATTTAACCTCATGTAGCCTTGAAATTAGGATGAATTTATCCTCGTGTAGCCTTGAAATTAGGATAAATTTATCCTCATGTAGCCTTGAAATTAGGATAAATTTATCCTAGTGTAGCCTTGAAATTAGGATAAATTTATCCTCGTGTAGCTTTAAAATTAAGATAAATTTATCCTCGTGTAGCTTTGAAATTAAGATAAATTTATCCTCGTGTAGCCTTGAAATTAAGATAAATTTATCCTCATGTAGCCTTGAAATTAAGATAAATTTATCCTCGTATCAGCAGGATGAACTAATCCTTATAATTGAAATAGATTTGTATGATATATTTATTTGATCTGTTATTCCTATTAAATGGTTGTATTAATTGAAATTCTGTTCCCGTTTGTTTCTTTTATTGTTAAAGACTTGCAAACATACATTGAATTGCCAATAGCCATTAAATAGAGTGATTGAAGAGAATGTGTAGAAGAGAGAACAAGTCATACAAGTGGTTGTTAAGTGCAAAAATGTGAAATAAATATTGTGGAATGAATATGATGAACATTTGAAGAAAAATAAACAAAGATTCATTCATTTTGAAAAGATTTACTCTTTTAGATAATAAGTTGTAACATATTAGTATAATATTCGATAAAGAGAGCATGGTTATATAAAAAGCGTTGTCATGGTCATGGTTGTACTTAAAGCCAGCTCATGGTCGAGACGTATGCCCTCTTGTATACATCAATACAGAGACTTTCGTTGACGAATTTAGACTAAACCTGCCACTCAGGCATAGTCGCCAAAATTATATTTGTAATCATTTTGATGTATTCCATAATTATCTGTTGGAACTTAAAATTTGATATACAAATTATTGTCAGGAGAAAAATGGCTATGCTCTAATATTTGATTAATATTGTTACTGCACTTGTTAATATTTGAATGTTTGCTCGAATTAATAAAAATTAATTATCTCTCATCTTTAATTGTAAACATTTTGTAAATATTTGATTGTGCTTTGTATTTATATGATTGTCTCTCTAGTTAGAGACATCAACTTGAAGGAACCGATTATAACACAGAGCTTTTTTTTTTATTGTTTCCGTAGATTTTTGTATGTAGTTCCCATTCTCCAACTAGGTTACGACCATGTAATGTAAACTCCCTAATGAAGCCGTGGTCGGTTTATTTTCAATTAGTATAATGCCAATTCGTCCAACTACAAACTCGTCTACTGTCATTTGGTCTACCATCAATTCATCCACAATCCACAGGGTCTAATTGTCATTTCGTTCACTCATCATTTCGTCTAATAACCAGTTGGTCCAATATTATTACAATTTGGTCTAATTTGGCATAATGAATGAAAATAAAAATGGATATTGGACCAGCTGGTTATGAGACAAAATTGTCATAGACGAACTAGCGATTAGACGGAGTGACGATTTGCTGTTAGTCGAAATGTTGATGGATGGAATAGCATGATACTATTTATGATGGGTGGACGAATTGGCAGTGACAAATTAATTTACAGTGGGTAGAAGGGTATTAGAATCTTTGCAATGGATGGAGTGCAGTGCATTAGCGTACCTACGGTGGGGGGGGGGGGGGGCAGAGGGGGGCAGACTGCCCCCCTGACGAGTCACAACCCATGGAAGGGACGTATCCCTGCCCCCCTGACGAGTTACAACTGATCCCTGACGAGCCATAGGTGGCTCCTTTGAACTTGATGACCTTTTTTTTTTGCTTGTCAAATTCTTTTCTGGTACGAAATCCTTTATTTGTGGTTGAAGACCTTTTTTTTTTTTGCTTGTCCAATTTTTTGGTGGACGAATTTGCCCCCCCTTTGGAAAATCCTAGGTACGCCACTGGTGCAGTGAAAGTGGAGGGCAGAATAATCTCGAAAGGACCGGCAGCATCTGGACTAGGTCGACGTCGGGTAGTATTCCCCGTCGTACAAGGAGGGTATAAGTGACTTTTGTTATTGATTTTAGACTATGCCTGTAGCTCTGAGGCAGAGTCACAAAAATGAGTTACTAAAAATGTTGCCCGTGCTCATAAAAACTAAACAGTTACACATGATCATATATTGTCTATATAAAAATGGTTACGCTTTTATATTTGATTCGTGTAGATGTTACATTGATAAATCTTTGTTAGCTCATATAAACAAAAATTGTAAATTTACCTAAATTTTTATTTGTAATCATTCTGTGAATATTCAATTATACTTTGTATTTTATGGTTGTGTCGAGTTAGAGACATCATGATGGAGGAATCGATTATAACAGAAACTATGTATTTCAGATTTCTTTATATCATTTACAAATAAATGTATTTCATTAATGCTATGAAAATCTTATCTTATGTAAAAATCAATTAAATTGTTAAAAAGTAGACTGGGTTTTGTGGTTCGAAAGTATAGCTCTTTCACAATCAGGAAATTTGTCCGAATTAATTATTTTACTTTGTATAGAAAAGTTGGTCAATAATCAATCAATGTAAAAAAATTAATGAGGAGTTATTTTGCACAGCAGAAGGGGAATTTGTTTTAAACATAATGCAAAACTATTACAGAGGAAACTTACCAGAGGAACGATCTGAAATATTTGAAATACTGACCCCATAAGGGAACATTTTGTGCATGCACTGCATAAAATTGTGAAGATGATATGGCTCTCAATCATCTCTAAATTATGGATCTCGAACAAACCAAAATCCATGCCAAAATATCTGATATAAATTTCTAACTTTTACAATGACATACGTTCTAACAATATTAACTATTAAACACAGTATTTATAATAACCGGTTATTTTATATTAGTTATATTTCAATGCTATTTTCTTAGTCTTGTCTCAAAAATAAATTTCTTATGAAATGATATAAAAATTTGGATTTAAAAAAAAAATCAAATTTGCACTTACAATTCTGTTACCACTAACTTGTATTTTTTCCCCTGGATTATAAAATAATCCAATAAATAAAACGGTCGATACTTGCGGTGTTGGCTTATGATCGATAACACGTAATCACTTATAATCGATATGTACTGAAAATGCTAAATGAGCAGTTACTAGTATATTAAAAAAAAACTAATTTATGATTTTTCATTTTCTGTTGTTACATTGGCCCGTGATAGATCGAATACGTGAACAGTATCGAAACTGATATTTCAACTTTTCAAGATAGAGTACCTCCACAGTGTATGCGCCGATTTGTATTTGATCACATGAATTGTAGAATATTTTCAATTTTTACAGACTTGACGATAAGGAACTTTTCAATTAAGCCACAAAAATTTGCAAAAATTGTCATTTTACGTTTATGGAGGAAACAAAGCATGTTTCCCATGTTTCTCATTACAATATCCCTGGTTGGAATAATAAGTAGCTAATCAGAAACAAGGATTTTGTTAGCGCTCTTCCGTCCGTTTCAGAAACGGTTATTATTTTCGATTGGTCTAGTGCCAATTCCTCTAATTACCAACTCGTCTACTATCATTTGGTATACCATTAGTTCGTCCACTATCCGCATGGTCTAATTGTAATTTCGTTCACCAACCATTTCGTCTAATAACCAGTCGGCCCAGTAGCCATTCCATGTATAAAACATGGTCTAATTGAACTAAATGAGCTACATGAATGAAAAGAAAAATGGGTATTAGACTAACTGGTTATTGGACAGGAATGGTCATAGACGAACTGGTGATTATACGAGGGCCGGATATATAGACAATTTATTTCGACGAAATTGTTGTTTGTTTGTGGCGGGAATGGCATTAGACTATAACAATGAATTTAGACAAAGACACTACAAGAGGAAGACTGGACAGTTAATAGAGAGCGTAATGAAACGCTTAGAAGAGCGGCTACACTTCGTAATTCCGAAGATTCGTTATTCCGAAGGTTCGTAATTCCGAAACACGTAAATTGCCTATACCTCGATGTTCGTTAATCCGAAAACGAAAAGGGTTCGTTAATCCGAACATTTGTGGCGTTATTCCGAAGGTTCGTCAGTCCGAAAACGAAATAGGCTTCGTTATTCCTAAGTTTCGTTGTTCCGAAGGTTCGTTAATCCGAAAACGAAATAAGGTTCTTTATTCCGAAGAATGAAATAATCGGTGGCGAAGCCGGGAAACCAGGAAGAGTAATCGTAGTGGAGGGGAGGGGGGAAGAAACACCGTTGCTGTTCAATTGTTATGAGGATGGGGAGGCGTATCGCCATTTTTGGATGTGAATACCAAAATATATGACAGAGGTGGTGGAGGGGTGAAGGAATAGACGGATTTTACATTAAAGTTATTTTTTCTTCATTTTTTTCTCTAAAATTAGCGCTGATTATATCTTAGAGGCTCCTGGAAAAGAAAAGGTGGAATTGTTCACATGCGCCGCCCTTGTGCCCTCTCCCAAATAAGCGCGACATATTGTGGGTGTCGGCAAATATAAAGTCTAAATCACCTTACTTTGTCTGTTTTCATGCTTTCATGTAGTCTAGATTCTAGACGTCGGTGAACTTGTTATTTCTCTCCCCTTGCTTCATTCTCCCCTGCGCGCCATCCCCAGTGATCGCGCTATCCCCTCTTTCACGCCCCTCATCAACTTGCATTCTTTCGAAGGTAGTCCGAACAGACGGGGGCTGCTTGGAAGAGAACACTCTTCCCGAAACCGGTGGGCAGGCTCACGAACAGATCATGTCCACGGAAGAATGCACGAAGAGCATGAACTTGTTGACTACGAAAGCCGTTAGTCAGTCCGAGTTTCTCAGCTCCATATCTCAAAGCTTCTGTGATCTCGTCGTCAGAAAAACACCGAGAATTGTACATGGACATAATTCTAACACGTTCCGATAAATTGCAATAAACAGAAATTACGATTGAATAATGATTTTCAGGTGATAATATGTCAAAGCGAGGGCGAAATCGAAAAAACAACAAACAAGCCAAACAAGCGAAATTCGTGTAACCTCGATCCGAGACGTCAAAAATATTTTGATTAATTCAACTTTCGCTTTATTTTATTTTTGTGACCTATATAACCTTTATACATTCATATAATAATAATATTAATTATTAGCTTCATCATATAAAAGATTATTAAGCATCAAATGCAAATATGATTAGTTATCAGTTAAATAATAATTAAAACAGAATTTTATAAAGACTAACACTTTCCACCCTCCGTCAAAAATTACGTAATGTTCGTACATGTAAGTGATTGTCACATTCAACCGTCCAGTCAGCGGAGATCAAGTTAGCTCGGAGGTGTGGTCAGTTTCCGGAGTTTTCGGGGGACGGTCGTAAAATTGACAGAGTTGAAAGGACTGTGATGAGGGTAGGAAATCGTGGGGCTGTTTTCATTTCGGGCGTAGAGGTCGAGGATTGTGTTATTGATCAACTGAAAAGCAGAACAGTCCTGGCAAAGGACTAGCTTTCATGCTGATTTACCAGAGTACGGATCTCAAACAAATTAAAATCCACGCCAACATAAAATGAGTTTTTTGATCTCGCCAATTAGTTCATAAGCGCTTTAACACTATCCAATTTTAATACAGTATTTATAATTACTATTTATTTTATACTAAATATCTTGCAATGCCATTTATCTTACTTTTGACCACAAAATAAACTTTTTATGAAATAAAATAGAAATTTGGGTTACAAAATCAAACAAATTTGCATTTATATTTCTGTTACCACCAACTTATATATTTTTCTTTGATTATAAATTAATCTACTAAATAAAACGGTCGATACTTACGGTATGGCTTATGATCGATAAACGCGTAATCACTTATAATCGATATGTATTGAAAAGGTGAATTATCGGATGGTCTAATACCACTTGATCTACTTATCAGTTCGTCCAACTTCATATAGTCTAAACTCATTTCGTCTACAACCAGTTCGTCTAATATTAAATTCGTCTAATTCCCAATTGGTCTAACATTCAATTCGCCTAATTTCCATTTGGGCTAATAACCAGTTGGGCTAAGTTTCACTTGGTCTAATATCCAATTCGTCTAATTCCCACTTGGTCTAATATCCAATTAGTCTAATGAGCAGTTGGGCTAAAACCATTTAGTCTAATTTCCAGTTGGTCTGACAACACTTGGTCTAATTTCCACTTGGTCTAATTTTCATTTCGTCTTATTGTCACTTGGTCTAATGACCGTTTGGTCTAATTTCCACTTGGTCTAATATCCAATTGGTCTAATGACCACTTGGTCTAATAGCCAAATGGTCTAATGAACACTTGGTCTAATAGCCAAATAGTCTAATGACCACTTGGTCTAATCGCCAATTGGTCTAATACCCAGTTGGGCTAATCGTCACCTGGACTAAATGAAATTAACACTTGGTCTAAATGTCCATTTATTCTAACATTTAACACCATTCATTATTATTTATTTGATCTAGAATTAACAAATATGAGACGTAGTTTAATAAAATATGAGACGTAGTTGATAAATACCATGCATCACTTAATACATCAGTATTTCTAATTATTTGTAATCTTTTCTGATAATATGTGTACATTTTCGTTATGCAGGACCATTATTTGAAACAGCCTGCGAGCTGATTAATGTTTTATCTTGTTGAAAGATGTTTCAATAAAATAAATATAATACATGTCGCCAGGATCCGGAGGGGTAGAGCCAGGGTAGGGCTGGCGGGCGCAAAACATGCACCGTGAAGGACTATTGATGACGAGATAGTCGCTCATCAAATTAATTATTCTAATCAAATATAATTCTTATAATTAGGCCTACTATCGATTATATAGATGATTTATTCCGCCCCCACACGAGTAGAACGGGAAGGTTGTGACGACGAAGGGCATGGGAGGGGGGAGGGGTTATGGGGAGGTGTAGAGGATAGGGGGGGACACATGCTTGGGTTGGAAGGGGGTTTGTAATGTTTTGCTTCCGTGTTTTTTATTTCCTTTTTTTCTTTCTTTTTTTGTTTTTGTTTTGCTTCTTGGCTATTTTCAAACTCCTTTATATAACAACATAGGGTCGGGAGGGGGGGGGGTGGTAGGTAGGGTTCAGGGCCAGATGCTGATGTTGTTAGAGGATATGAAATATTTGAGGAATGAGGCCAAGGTGGGGAGGGGGGGGGTTATGGAAAATCCTTGTTAATGGCTTCAATTCGACTAGGTTATATTAATGATTGGCTTTGTGTATTTGGAAAATTTGTTATGTTGTGAATATTTTGACACTAGAAAAAACATTGAGTACGTTGAGTTTTATTAGGTTTTATTGTAACACTAAAGGAAAAAAGAGAAAATGTAAAGTGTTAACTATATGAGTTTACAATGTATTCATATATTAATTTGTAAAGATATATTGTATTGACGTATGTATTTTATTTTGTATATCACATGTATGAATTGAAGTTGTTGACAAATAAAAACTTCTTAATACAAAAAATGATGAAAATTATATCATACTCATAATCATTACATCATCGCATGCACATTTACAGAACAATAAGTTGGGGACCTTGTAGCTTATAATGGTTGAATGGCGGGGTTTCATTAGAATAACATTATTATGAAGAAAGGAACGAAAATATAATGTAATTGATTGTGTGGATACGTATCTGGTAAACATGTTTATGCCTCTTTTAAATCATTGTTATGCCCCATTACGGACGATACTTGAACTTGATGGCCTAGTTATGCAGTTTGGGGGATTCCAAAAGTTACAAAGCCAATAGATCATGTAATTTTGTTATGAATATTTTCATTCTGTTTTTTGTTCTACTTCTTCGCCTCCTCCTTTAAACGGATTGGCAGGGTTCCCAGCCCATCAAGGAAATCAGGGATTTTTAAAATGTTTTTTCCAGTCATGGAAAAATCAGGGAATTGCCTCAAATCAGGGGGAAATGCCTCAAATGAAGGTAAAATCAGGGAATTTTGATCGGCCCAAAAGTAGAAAGCACGATAGTCAGTCAGACTCTGTTATATTTTGTTGTATTAAAACAACATTCATTGAATGACAAGTTATGGTGTTTTTTTAGTGTAGCCTATTGTTCTACAGTACATCAAGTAGGCCTACTGGAACATATAATTAAAAGTGAATAATAGGCCTACATGTATATAAAAAAATAATAATACATGTAATTCACTGCGAAAACTTAGAAAACATGAGAAACTGGGAATGGGTTTAAATAATTATCAGGGAATTTTTAAACTTCTTCAGAGAAAAACCAAGGATTTTTGTTTTCTTGAAAAGCTGGGAACCCTGATTGGGTTAAGCCAACCGGTAACTATCTACAGTAGATCATATACATAGATATGATCGTATAATGGCGTTATTTTACAGAAAAATAACAAAATTTATTGTTTTTCCCTAAAACCTTCAAAAATCCAATGAAACAGACCCAAAAAAAAAAATCCCCAAAGTTTGTTTAATCCCCAAATAATTTTTTTTCATCTCCACAGGCTTTTGAAAATCCCCATATTTTTCAAAATTTGGGGATGGAATTAGTCACTCTAGTCTAACTGTACTCCAATATCAAGGGGCGCGCGTGTGAAGATTCGAAGCCGGCGCGCGGAAAGTAACTTTAAAATTTTCACCAGAAAATTGAAAACAAGTCACCATGCAAACTTTACAAATTAGACCAAGTGGCATGTAGACGAAATGAATGTTAGACTATCTGGAAATTAGACCAATTAAGTGAAAATTAGCCGAAGTGGAAATTAGACCTAGTGGAAATTAGCCGAAATGGAAATTAGACCAACTGGCATTAGACCAACTAGTATTAGACCAACCGACTATTAGACGAACTGGTATTAGACTAAATGCAATTAGACCAAGTGACAAGAAATTACATTAGACGAAATGGCAATTGGACCAAAAGAAAATTAGACCAAGTGACGATTAGCCCAACTGGGCATTAGACCAAGTGGCTAATAGACCAAGTGGTCATTAGACCAAGTGACTATTAGACCAATTGGCTATTAGACCAAGTGGTCATTTGACTAATTGGCTATTAGACCAAGTGGTCATTAGACCAAAAGAGAATTGGACTAAAGTGGGTTTAGCCCGAATGTTGTTAGACCATCTGATGATTAGACCAAGTGATATTAGACCATCCGTCAGTAAACCATTGAAAATGCTATTAAAATGAGCACAGTTATATTTAAAAAAATCTAATTTATGATTTTTCATTTTCTGTTGTTGCATTGGCCCGTGATAGATCGAATGCGTGAACAGTATCGAAACTGATATTTCCACTTTTCAAGATAATGGGCCGTATGCATAAAGACAAGCAATTGCTTATAAGCAAATGCTTTAAGCAAAAGGGCAAGTTCAAGCTATTGCTTAAATTCGTATGCACAAGCTTTTGCTTGTGCTGAAACCTTTTGCTTGCACTGCCTAAGCAATTGCTTATGTGTTGGACAAAGGATCGTTACGGTTGTGCGAACATCGCACAGTAGGACAACGACGCTTCGTGCCCAACCTGGCAGCAGTATTTTTTTATTACGCAAATAGGGGGAAAACAGCGCAGAGCATCAGGGGGGTTTCTGTGTAGATCGATGGACAAAAATTGCCGTAAAAAGTCTAAAATAACAGGAATTTGATTAGATATGAAATCACAACATAACCTCTGGAATATGGAGCTTGAAACGGTATGAAAATTTAATTCTTAAACGAGAATGCCCTGAGTAAGCAAGAGCTCAAGCTGGTCCGGAGGTGCTTGAAAAAACGCAAGCAATTGCTTATCAAGACAAGTAAAAGGTTTGTTTTATGCATACGGTTTTAAGCAATTGCTTGTTTGGTAAGCATTTGCTTACGAGTAGTAAGCAATTGTTTGTGCTTGTAAGCAAAAGCTTTTGCTTATAAGCAATTGCTTGTTTGTGTGCATACCGATTCAAGCAAAAGGCTAGCACAAGCAATTGCTACTTTTTATGCATACGGCCCAAAGTATGTCCACTGTGTATGCGCCGATTTGTATTTGATCACATGAATTGTAGAATATTTTCAATTTTTGCAGACTTGACGATAAGGAACTTTTTAATTAAGCCACACAAATTTGCAAAAATTGTCATTTTACATTCATGGAGGAACCGAAGCATGGTTCACATGTTTCTCATTACAATATCCCTGGTTGGAATAATAAGCAGCTAATCAGAAACAATGATTTTGTTAGCGCTCTTCCGTCCGTTTCAGAAACTGTTATTTTTCCGATTGGTCTAGTGCTAATTCCTCTAATTACCATGCAACTCGTCTACTATAATTTGGTATACCATCAGTTCGTCCACTATCCGCATGGTCTAATTGTCATTTCGTTCACCCACCATTTCGTCTAATAACCAGTCGGTCCAGTAGCCATTTCATGTATAAAATTTGGTCTAATTGAACTAAATGTTATTGGGCTACATGACTGAAAAGAAAAATGGGTATTAGACTAACTGGTTATTGGACGAGAATGGTCATGGACGAATTGATGATTATACGAGGGGATATATGGACAATTTATTTTCGACGAAATTATTGTTTGTTTGCGGCGAGAATGGCATTAGACTATAACAATGAGTTTAGACAGAGACACTACAAGGGAAAGACTGGACAGTTAATAGAGAGCGTAATGAAACGCTTGGAAGAGCGCCCTACAGCGCTCAGCTCAGTGAGTAATCAATCGCGTATCGCCATTTCTGGATGTGTACAAAAATGCATGAGAGAGATGGTGGAGGGAAGGAATAGAAAATTATTTTTTCTTCAATTTTTTTTCTCTGAAATTAGGGCTGAATATATCTTAGAGGTTTCTGGAAAAGAAAAGGTAGAATTGTCTACATCAAAGATACTACAAGGGGGAGATCGGACCGTATATAGACCGCGTAATGAAACGCTCGGGAAGGGCGCCGTACAGCGTTGATTAAGGACGTTCCACAGTTATGTTTATGCGCATCATGATCTGCACATATTTTACACTCCGCGCGCTGACGTCACAATGGATGAACAGGTGATTGATCAGCTGTAGGTATAAACTGGTTGTTATCCTTATCTGTACTAACTTCAGATCCGATGTGTTACTTTATGAAGCTAATAAACTGGAATTATTGCATGGACCATTTTTTTAAAATTCCTTTACACTTTCAAAATACTTTATTCTGTATTGCTGCAAAGTATGACGAATATGACCCCAAGTCTGAATAAAAGGTAGACTGGTTTGGAAATATTTTTCCTCACAATACAAAGCTTGTCGGCGCGTTTTAGGGGGTTTAGTAAGCATATTTGCTATAATAAAAGTGCTGATAGTTTGAAAACAAGCACATGAACCCATATTTTTTAATGTTTGCACCTCTAAGTTATACCTTCCTCTACAACTTGACAAAGTTTGGTGAAAATAACATGGGTTTCGAATAAATTGCAGCATTTCTTGTACTTCTACCAAATTTCACATTCTTTGAGGTTGAGTTTTTGTTGTCTTTCGTGCAATCTCTGAGAATTGAGAATGCTGTTAAACATAAAAGATCAAATAAATACCAATATAAATAGATTATCCATCATAAGGATACAATTGTTAATTATAATGCGAAATTCGATGATATTTTCATGAATTTTAAATGAGTAAGAGAGCTTTAAACTCTTTGTTGTGATCTCGTGAGGTCTAAAAATGCCAAAGTCTTTTGAATGCGCAATTCTTAAGAACATCCATTTGGGTGAACTTTGAGGCTATATGGCAAAAAATCAAGCACATGGACCCATGTTAATTTTTGCATATTTGTAATATTCATGTGCAAATTATGATGAAAATGATATGGATTTTGAATGTTTGGGAGCGAAATACGGGAACCATTCGCATTTTAGACGGTATTAGAGACTTTTGCATGTTTTCGGCGCATTTAGGCGATTTTCAAGCCAACTCGCAACACTTTGGACACTGATGATTAAAAAACGAGCACATGGACCCCATATTTTTAATATTTTAACGGCTTTATAATATATTCCTCTACAAATTTAGACAGTATGATGAAAATGACATGGATTTTGAATGTTTGGGAGCGAAATACGGGAACCATTCGCATTTTAGACGGTATAATTTGACTTTTGCATGATTTCGGCGCATTTAGGCGATTTCCAAGCCAACTCGCAACATTTTGGACACTGATAACTAATATACGAGCACATGGACCCTATATTTTTAATATTGCAACGGCGTCAGAATATATTCCTCTACAAATTTAGAGATTATGATAAAAATGACATGGATTTTGAATTTTTGGGAGCAAAGGTACGGACCCATTCGCATTTTAGACGGTATTATTAGACTTTTTTACGTTTTCGGCGCACTTTACGAGGATTTCAATATTTTCAAGCCAACTCGCAACACTTTGGACACTGATAATTAAAAAACGAGCACATGGAACCCATATTTTCAATATTTTAACGCCTTCAGAATATATTCCTCTTCAAATCTAGAGAGTATGATGAAAATGACATGGATTTTGAATGTTTGGGAGCGAAATACGGGAACCATTCGCATTTTAGACGGTATAATTTGACTTTTGCATGATTTCGGCGCATTTAGGCGATTTTCAAGCCAACTCGCAACACTTTGGACACTGATTACTAATATACGAGCACATGGACCCTATATTTTTAATATTGTAACGGCGTCAGAATATATTCCGCTACAAATTTAGAGATTATGATGAAAATGACATGGATTTTAAATGTTTGGGAGCAAAGGTACGAAATCATTCGCATTTTAGACGGTATTATTAGACTTTTGCACGTTTCCGGCGCACTTAAGGAGGATTTCAATATTTTCAAGTCGTCTCGCAACACTTTGGACCCTGATAGTTTACAAACGAGCTCTTGGACCCCACATTTTTAATAGTTTAACGGCTTTACAATATATTCCCATACAAATCTAGAGAGTATGATGAAAATGACATGGGTTTTGAATGTGTGGGAGCAAAAGTACGGAACAATTCGCATTTTAGAAGGTGTTATTAGACTTTTGCACGTTTTCGGCGCATTTTTTTTTTCCATTTTCAAGCCAACTCGCAACACTTTGGACACTCATAGTTAAAAAACGAGCACATGGACCCTATATTTTTAACTTCCCTACATCTTCCATATACATTCCTCTACTTCTTAGCCGAATTCGATGAAAATGACATGGATTTTGAATAAAGTGCAGATTAAACTATACTTTTTTTTTTTTTTTTGAGATTCACGTCTTTGAAGATTTGTTTTTTCCGAGTTTTTGCACCATTCTTGCAAAATGAGGGCGCTGCTGACTCCAAATAGATATAGTTTTACCAATTAAAAGACTTTTTCCTACTTTGGTATCTACTAAGTTACACATTCTGAAAGTTTGATGAAGTTTGAAGCGATATCGATAGAGTAAAGATGATTTAAACTCATTTGGTGAATTCGTGAGGTCTAAGAGAGGCATAATTCTCATGATTGCGCAACATTTCATTATCATTCAAATACGGCGATTTTGAAGTCCCGTAGAAAAAAATGAGCACATGAACCTATATTATTTTTTCCATTTCCATAATGCAAAGATACCAAAGTAACTCTCAGCAAAATTTTGTGAAAATTACATGGACTTCATTTGATCTGTGGAACGTCCTTAAGTAACGACCTTTTTTTACCTTTGTGGGTGCCACATAGAGATGTATACTAATTACGTTATTAGTATATATCTCTATGGGGTGCCATGAGCGTAATTACATCAGGAGGGCTAAAGATATTCGTTCGACCCAAAACCATTCAAATTTTTTCAATTTGATATTGCCGATTGACAAAAGTGTATGAATATGATTCAAAATGTAACACTGATTCTAGAAATGGTAACTACTGAACTTCCTTTGCCCAAATTGGGAAGATATATCAATGATTTGGAACTATTTTTTGACTGGCGGAAGAATTGGGGCTATTTTACTGTTTCAGTTGATGAATTTGATCCCATCATAGTTATCTTCATAAATGGCGATTTATTTTTAAAATGAGCTGGCTACGATACCCTTCTCTGGTCAGATATGGAATGTCAGATATATATCCTATCCAAAGATAGTAAACATTCGACCAACTAATTTCACATTTAATTTTTATGAATTTTTCAAAAGTGCATTTTTAACACACAAGTCTATGAGGAATGTTTTATGCGCGTGACACCTAGGTATACATAGGTAATACAGGCGAATTCCCTATAGTGGATGGAATACCTGCCCAATCTCCTCAGTAGCAAACAATTTCTAACTGATTTCAATATGTTTAGTCATCAAGTGGTGCAAAAAATGGATTTGAAGGCTTAATAGCAAGGCTATATCAGGTAAAGTTGTAGGTATGTGTATGTAAGCCTAGGAATGCATATAGACTGGTCAATGAGAGTGTAGGCCTCTTTATGTTCTGATTCATCATTGGTTTGTGCTAGTGTATGATCACCTACTTAATGTTAAAAAACCTTTACAAATTGCTCATATTAAAATTGTTCTTTGGAATGGGCCGGGTAGAGAGAACTTTGTGAACTTTACTGAAGAGAACTAGAGTGGTACCTTCAAGAAGGTATTTAGAAAAAGGCACAGAGTAAGGTAAGGTATCTAATAGTGCTCAACTAAGGAGGGAGGGGGTGGCTGTGTGCTCCAATCTTAGTCTAGCCACCTCCCCCCCCCCTCTTTATAAGCCATGCCATCTATAAAATTATATTTCTTTCTTTCTCTCTCTCCCTCTCTTTCTCTCTCTCTTTCTATCTATTTATGAATCTCTTCCTTCTTACATCTGATAGGCAATAGCCCTATAGGAAGATTTGATATAATACGTCAAATGGAAATGTACTAAAGTAATATGATCTCATTTTTTCATTGTTTCCTCATTCAATCTCATGTATATCTGGTAATTATGTTTGGGGAAGTTCTGGTATCCTGATATCTACACAAAATTTACATACACCTTTATATTACAAGGAGAATATTGTCATTGCATTCACTGTTGGGCTATATGCAGGTAGGATATGTATACATCCATATAGTGAATATAACATGTATGAGTAACACATTAAAATGGGTCATTGCATAGAAAATATGATTTTTCTTTCTTTCTATCTCTCTTTCTCTTTCTACCTATTTATGAATCTCTTCCTTCTTACATCTGATAGGCAATAGCCCTAGGAAGATTTGATATAATCATGATAATAGGTCAAATGCAAATGTACTAAAGTAATATGATCTCATTTTTTTATTGTTTCCTCATTCAATCTCACGTATATCTGGTAATTATGTTTGGGGAAGTTCTGGTATCCTGATATCTACACGAAATTAACATACACCTTTATATTACAAGGACAATAGGGGCCTATATTGTCATTGCATTCACTGTTGGGCTATATGCAGGTAGGATATGTATACATCCATATAGTGAATATAACATGTATGACTAACACATTAAAATGGGTCATTGCATAGAAAATAGGCATTTTCAAAGCATTTCTTTGTGCTAGTGTGAGTGTACAGATATAAAAGATTAGCAAAGTACCTATTAAAAAAAATAAAATTCATAGGTCATGTAATGTAGGTAATACAGGCGAATTCCCTATAGTGGATGGAATACCTGCCCAATCTCCTCAGTAGCAAACAATTTCTAACTGATATCAATATGTTTAGTCATCAAGTGGTGCAAAAAATGAATTTGATGGCTTAAAGGGATCGTTTAACATTGTGAGCAGCTGATTTAAAAAATTCTCAAACTGAGTTGAAACGTGCGTATGAGTGCCTGTATTTGTCCTCAAAAACCCTGAAACAGACCACAATTAAGGATGAAAAACTCTAATTTAGATACAAGTAGCAATTTATTAGCCTGATTTTGAGAACCGTCTAGTAGACGGGTTCAGCTTATGACCAGTTTTCTCCAATTCAAAAAGTCCGTTGGCTATTTTGACTGCCTTCTGTTGTGTGTATCTCCTATACACACACTATTAGCTGCACTGTACATTCAGTGTATACCTTGTACACACTGTATGTAGGTCATGCTGTGTTCATCTAGAACTAATGTGTTGTGGTGCACAGATTCCCTGTATACACATAGTCATTGAAACCAACTCCCAATTATTTCAAACTTTGGTTTACATCTCCAAGGTTTTAAAATTGATCCTGTAAATATAATACTTTGAAACTTTTGGGATGGTGTTTTTACACTATTAGCCTAATGTTTAGCCCATTTTCAGGAACCAAAAGGAGAATTTTTTAAATCAGAAAAAAGTGAAATGATCACTTTAATAGCAAGGCTATATCAGGTAAAGTTAGTAGGTATGTGTATGTAAGCCTAGGAATGCATATAGACTGGTCAATGAGAGTGTAGGCCTCTTTATGTTCTGATTCATCATTGGTTTGTGCTAGTGTATGATCACCTACTTAATGTTAGAAAAACCTTTACAAATTGCTCAAATTGAAATTGTTCTTTGGAATGGGCCGGGTAGAGAGAACTTTGTGAACTTTACTGAAGAGAACTAGAGTGGTACCTTCAAGAAAGTATTTAGAAAAAGGCACAGAGTAAGGTAAGGTATCTAATAGTGCTCAACTAAGGAGGGAGGGGGTGGATGTGTGCTCCAATCTTAGTCTAGCCCCCCCCCCTCTTTATAAGCCATGCCATCTATAAAATTACATTTCTTTCTTTCTCTCTCTCTCTCTCTCTTTCTCTCTCTCTCTCTTTCTATTTATTTATGAATCTCTTCCTTCTTACATCTGATAGGAAATAGCCCTAGGAAGATTTGATATAAAAGGTCAAATGCAAATGTACTAAAGTAATTTGATCTCATTTTTTCATTGTTTCCTCATTCAATCTCATGTATATCTGGTAATTATGTTTGGGGAAGTTCTGGTATCCTGATATCTACACAAAAGTTACATACACATTTATATTACAAGGAGAATAGGGGCCTAATTTGTCGTTGCATTCACTGTTGGGCTATATGCAGGTAAGATATGTATACATCCATATAGTGAATATAACATGTATGAGTAACACATTAAATGGGTCATTACATAGAAAATAGGCATTTTCAATGCATTTCTTTGTGCTAGTGTGAATGTACAGATATAAAAGATTAGCAAAGTACCTATTAAAAAAAATAAAATTCATAGGTCATGTAATATAGGTGCCATGAGCCTAATTACATCAGGAGGGCTAAAGATATTCGCTCGACCCAACCCATTCGATTTTTTTCAATTTGATATTGCTGATTGACAAAAGTGTATAAATATGATTCAAAATGTAACACTGATTCTAGAAATGGTAACTACTGAACTTCCTAGGCCCAAATTGGGAAGATATATCAATGATTTGGAACTATTTTTTGACTGGCGGAAGAATTGGGGCTATTTTACTGTTTCAGTTGATGAATTTGATCCCATCATAGTTATCTTCATAAATGGCGATTTATTTTTAAAATGAGCTGGCTACGATACCTTTTTCTGGTCAGATATGGAATGTCAGATATATATCCTATCCAAAGGTAGTAAACATTCGACCCTCTAATTTCACATCTAATTTTTATGAATTTTTCAAAAGTGCCATTTTAACACACAAGTCTATGGGGAATGTTTTACGCGCGTGACACCTATAGGTAATACAGGCGAATTCCCTATAGTGGATGGAATACCTGCCCAATCTCCTCAGTAGCAAACAATTTCTAACTGATATCAATATGTTTAGTCATCAAGTGGTGCAAAAAATGGATTTGATGGCTTAATAGCAAGGCTATATCAGGTAAAGTTAGTAGGTATGTGTATGTAAGCCTAGGAATGCATATAGACTGGTCAATGAGAGTGTAGGCCTCTTTATGTTCTGATTCATCATTGGTTTGTGCTAGTGTATGATCACCTACTTAATGTTAGATAAAACCTTTACAAATTGCTCATATTAAAATTGTTCTTTGGAATGGGCCGGGTAGAGAGAACTTTGTGAACTTTACTGAAGAGAACTAGAGTGGTACCTTCAAGAAGGTATTTAGAAAAAGGCACAGAGTAAGGTAATGTATCTAATAGTGCTCAACTAAGGAGGGAGGGGGGGGGGTGGCTGTGTGCTCCAATCTTAGTCTAGCCCCCCCCCTCTTTATAAGCCATGCCATCTATAAAATTATATTTCTTTCTTTCTCTCTCTCTCTCTCTCTTTCTCTCTCTCTCTTTCTATCTATTTATGAATCTCTTCCTTCTTACATCTGATAGGCAATAGCCCTATAGGAAGATTTGATATAATACGTCAAATGGAAATGTACTAAAGTAATATGATCTCATTTTTTCATTGTTTCCTCATTCAATCTCATGTATATCTGGTAATTATGTTTGGGGAAGTTCTGGTATCCTGATATCTACACAAAATTTACATACACCTTTATATTACAAGGAGAATATTGTCATTGCATTCACTGTTGGGCTATATGCAGGTAGGATATGTATACATCCATATAGTGAATATAACATGTATGAGTAACACATTAAAATGGGTCATTGCATAGAAAATAGGATTTTTTTTCTTTCTATCTCTCTCTCTCTTTCTACCTATTTATGAATCTCTTCCTTCTTACATCTGATAGGCAATAGCCCTAGGAAGATTTGATATAATCATGATAATAGGTCAAATGCAAATGTACTAAAGTAATATGATCTCATTTTTTTTATTGTTTCCTCATTCAATCTCACGTATATCTGGTAATTATGTTTGGGGAAGTTCTGGTATCCTGATATCTACACGAAATTAACATACACCTTTATATTACAAGGA
Organism: Lytechinus pictus; assembly: GCF_037042905.1. Classification (NCBI taxonomy): domain Eukaryota; kingdom Metazoa; phylum Echinodermata; class Echinoidea; order Temnopleuroida; family Toxopneustidae; genus Lytechinus; species Lytechinus pictus. Next base: position 14,344,759 of record NC_087253.1, on the reverse strand, counting down.
CAATAGGGGCCTATATTGTCATTGCATTCACTGTTGGGCTATATGCAGGTAGGATATGTATACATCCATATAGTGAATATAACATGTATGACTAACACATTAAAATGGGTCATTGCATAGAAAATAGGCATTTTCAAAGCATATCTTTGTGCTAGTGTGAGTGTACAGATATAAAAGATTAGCAAAGTACCTATTAAAAAAAATAAAATTCATAGGTCATGTAATGTAGGTAATACAGGCGAATTCCCTATAGTGGATGGAATACCTGCCCAATCTCCTCAGTAGCAAACAATTTCTAACTGATATCAATATGTTTAGTCATCAAGTGGTGCAAAAAATGAATTTGATGGCTTAAAGGGATCGTTTAACATTGTGAGCAGCTGATTTAAAAAATTCTCAAACTGAGTTGAAACGTGCGTATGAGTGCCTGTATTTGTCCTCAAAAACCCTGAAACAGACCACAATTAAGGATGAAAAACTCTAATTTAGATACAAGTAGCAATTTATTAGCCTGATTTTGAGAACCGTCTAGTAGACGGGTTCAGCTTATGACCAGTTTTCTCCAATTCAAAAAGTCCGTTGGCTATTTTGACTGCCTTCTGTTGTGTGTATCTCCTATACACACACTATTAGCTGCACTGTACATTCAGTGTATACCTTGTACACACTGTATGTAGGTCATGCTGTGTTCATCTAGAACTAATGTGTTGTGGTGCACAGATTCCCTGTATACACATAGTCATTGAAACCAACTCCCAATTATTTCAAACTTTGGTTTACATCTCCAAGGTTTTAAAATTGATCCTGTAAATATAATACTTTGAAACTTTTGGGATGGTGTTTTTACACTATTAGCCTAATGTTTAGCCCATTTTCAGGAACCAAAAGGAGAATTTTTTAAATCAGAAAAAAGTGAAATGATCACTTTAATAGCAAGGCTATATCAGGTAAAGTTAGTAGGTATGTGTATGTAAGCCTAGGAATGCATATAGACTGGTCAATGAGAGTGTAGGCCTCTTTATGTTCTGATTCATCATTGGTTTGTGCTAGTGTATGATCACCTACTTAATGTTAGAAAAACCTTTACAAATTGCTCAAATTGAAATTGTTCTTTGGAATGGGCCGGGTAGAGAGAACTTTGTGAACTTTACTGAAGAGAACTAGAGTGGTACCTTCAAGAAAGTATTTAGAAAAAGGCACAGAGTAAGGTAAGGTATCTAATAGTGCTCAACTAAGGAGGGAGGGGGTGGATGTGTGCTCCAATCTTAGTCTAGCCCCCCCCCCTCTTTATAAGCCATGCCATCTATAAAATTACATTTCTTTCTTTCTCTCTCTCTCTCTCTCTTTCTCTCTCTCTCTCTTTCTATTTATTTATGAATCTCTTCCTTCTTACATCTGATAGGAAATAGCCCTAGGAAGATTTGATATAAAAGGTCAAATGCAAATGTACTAAAGTAATTTGATCTCATTTTTTCATTGTTTCCTCATTCAATCTCATGTATATCTGGTAATTATGTTTGGGGAAGTTCTGGTATCCTGATATCTACACAAAATTTACATACACATTTATATTACAAGGAGAATAGGGGCCTAATTTGTCGTTGCATTCACTGTTGGGCTATATGCAGGTAAGATATGTATACATCCATATAGTGAATATAACATGTATGAGTAACACATTAAATGGGTCATTACATAGAAAATAGGCATTTTCAATGCATTTCTTTGTGCTAGTGTGAATGTACAGATATAAAAGATTAGCAAAGTACCTATTAAAAAAAATAAAATTCATAGGTCATGTAATATAGGTGCCATGAGCCTAATTACATCAGGAGGGCTAAAGATATTCGCTCGACCCAACCCATTCGATTTTTTTCAATTTGATATTGCTGATTGACAAAAGTGTATAAATATGATTCAAAATGTAACACTGATTCTAGAAATGGTAACTACTGAACTTCCTAGGCCCAAATTGGGAAGATATATCAATGATTTGGAACTATTTTTTGACTGGCGGAAGAATTGGGGCTATTTTACTGTTTCAGTTGATGAATTTGATCCCATCATAGTTATCTTCATAAATGGCGATTTATTTTTAAAATGAGCTGGCTACGATACCTTTTTCTGGTCAGATATGGAATGTCAGATATATATCCTATCCAAAGGTAGTAAACATTCGACCCTCTAATTTCACATCTAATTTTTATGAATTTTTCAAAAGTGCCATTTTAACACACAAGTCTATGGGGAATGTTTTACGCGCGTGACACCTATAGGTAATACAGGCGAATTCCCTATAGTGGATGGAATACCTGCCCAATCTCCTCAGTAGCAAACAATTTCTAACTGATATCAATATGTTTAGTCATCAAGTGGTGCAAAAAATGGATTTGATGGCTTAATAGCAAGGCTATATCAGGTAAAGTTAGTAGGTATGTGTATGTAAGCCTAGGAATGCATATAGACTGGTCAATGAGAGTGTAGGCCTCTTTATGTTCTGATTCATCATTGGTTTGTGCTAGTGTATGATCACCTACTTAATGTTAGATAAAACCTTTACAAATTGCTCATATTAAAATTGTTCTTTGGAATGGGCCGGGTAGAGAGAACTTTGTGAACTTTACTGAAGAGAACTAGAGTGGTACCTTCAAGAAGGTATTTAGAAAAAGGCACAGAGTAAGGTAATGTATCTAATAGTGCTCAACTAAGGAGGGAGGGGGGGTGGCTGTGTGCTCCAATCTTAGTCTAGCCCCCCCCCTCTTTATAAGCCATGCCATCTATAAAATTATATTTCTTTCTTTCTCTCTCTCTCTCTCTCTTTCTCTCTCTCTCTTTCTATCTATTTATGAATCTCTTCCTTCTTACATCTGATAGGAAATAGCCCTAGGAAGATTTGATATAAAAGGTCAAATGCAAATGTACTAAAGTAATTTGATCTCATTTTTTCATTGTTTCCTCATTCAATCTCATGTATATCTGGTAATTATGTTTGGGGAAGTTCTGGTATCCTGATATCTACACAAAATTTACATACACCTTTATATTACAAGGAGAATATTGTCATTGCATTCACTGTTGGGCTATATGCAGGTAGGATATGTATACATCCATATAGTGAATATAACATGTATGAGTAACACATTAAATGGGTCATTACATAGAAAATAGGCATTTTCAATGCATTTTTTTGTGCTAGTGTGAATGTACAGATATAAAAGATTAGCAAAGTACCTATTAAAAAAAATAAAATTCATAGGTCATGTAATATAGGTGCCATGAGCCTAATTACATCAGGAGGGCTAAAGATATTCGCTCGACCCAACCCATTCGATTTTTTTCAATTTGATATTGCTGATTGACAAAAGTGTATAAATATGATTCAAAATGTAACACTGATTCTAGAAATGGTAACTACTGAACTTCCTAGGCCCAAATTGGGAAGATATATCAATGATTTTGAACTATTTTTTGACTGGCGGAAGAATTGTGGCTATTTTACTGTTTCAGTTGATGAATTTGATCCCGTCATAGTTATCTTCATAAATGGCGATTTATTTTTAAAATGAGCTGGCTACGATACCTTTCTCTGGTCAGATATGGAATGTCAGATATATATCCTATCCAAAGGTAGTAAACATTCGACCCTCTAATTTCACATCTAATTTTTATGAATTTTTCAAAAGTGCCATTTTAACACACAAGTCTATGGGGAATGTTTTACGCGCGTGACACCTATAGGTAATACAGGCGAATTCCCTATAGTGGATGGAATACCTGCCCAATCTCCTCAGTAGCAAACAATTTTTAACTGATATCAATATGTTTAGTCATCAAGTGGTGCAAAAAATGGATTTGATGGCTTAATAGCAAGGCTATATCAGGTAAAGTTAGTAGGTATGTGTATGTAAGCCTAGGAATGCATATAGACTGGTCAATGAGAGTGTAGACCTCTTTATGTTCTGATTCATCATTGGTTTGTGCTAGTGTATGATCACCTACTTAATGTTAGATAAAACCTTTACAAATTGCTCATATTAAAATTGTTCTTTGGAATGGGCCGGGTAGAGAGAACTTTGTGAACTTTACTGAAGAGAACTAGAGTGGTACCTTCAAGAAGGTATTTAGAAAAAGGCACAGAGTAAGGTAATGTATCTAATAGTGCTCAACTAAGGAGGGAGGGGGGGGTGGCTGTGTGCTCCAATCTTAGTCTAGCCCCCCCCCCTCTTTATAAGCCATGCCATCTATAAAATTATATTTCTTTCTTTCTCTCTCTCTCTCTCTTTCTCTCTCTCTTTCTATCTATTTATGAATCTCTTCCTTCTTACATCTGATAGGCAATAGCCCTATAGGAAGATTTGATATAATACGTCAAATGGAAATGTACTAAAGTAATATGATCTCATTTTTTCATTGTTTCCTCATTCAATCTCATGTATATCTGGTAATTATGTTTGGGGAAGTTCTGGTATCCTGATATCTACACAAAATTTACATACACCTTTATATTACAAGGAGAATATTGTCATTGCATTCACTGTTGGGCTATATGCAGGTAGGATATGTATACATCCATATAGTGAATATAACATGTATGAGTAACACATTAAAATGGGTCATTGCATAGAAAATATGATTTTTCTTTCTTTCTATCTCTCTTTCTCTTTCTACCTATTTATGAATCTCTTCCTTCTTACATCTGATAGGCAATAGCCCTAGGAAGATTTGATATAATCATGATAATAGGTCAAATGCAAATGTACTAAAGTAATATGATCTCATTTTTTTATTGTTTCCTCATTCAATCTCACGTATATCTGGTAATTATGTTTGGGGAAGTTCTGGTATCCTGATATCTACACGAAATTAACATACACCTTTATATTACAAGGACAATAGGGGCCTATATTGTCATTGCATTCACTGTTGGGCTATATGCAGGTAGGATATGTATACATCCATATAGTGAATATAACATGTATGACTAACACATTAAAATGGGTCATTGCATAGAAAATAGGCATTTTCAAAGCATTTCTTTGTGCTAGTGTGAGTGTACAGATATAAAAGATTAGCAAAGTACCTATTAAAAAAAATAAAATTCATAGGTCATGTAATGTAGGTAATACAGGCGAATTCCCTATAGTGGATGGAATACCTGCCCAATCTCCTCAGTAGCAAACAATTTCTAACTGATATCAATATGTTTAGTCATCAAGTGGTGCAAAAAATGAATTTGATGGCTTAAAGGGATCGTTTAACATTGTGAGCAGCTGATTTAAAAAATTCTCAAACTGAGTTGAAACGTGCGTATGAGTGCCTGTATTTGTCCTCAAAAACCCTGAAACAGACCACAATTAAGGATGAAAAACTCTAATTTAGATACAAGTAGCAATTTATTAGCCTGATTTTGAGAACCGTCTAGTAGACGGGTTCAGCTTATGACCAGTTTTCTCCAATTCAAAAAGTCCGTTGGCTATTTTGACTGCCTTCTGTTGTGTGTATCTCCTATACACACACTATTAGCTGCACTGTACATTCAGTGTATACCTTGTACACACTGTATGTAGGTCATGCTGTGTTCATCTAGAACTAATGTGTTGTGGTGCACAGATTCCCTGTATACACATAGTCATTGAAACCAACTCCCAATTATTTCAAACTTTGGTTTACATCTCCAAGGTTTTAAAATTGATCCTGTAAATATAATACTTTGAAACTTTTGGGATGGTGTTTTTACACTATTAGCCTAATGTTTAGCCCATTTTCAGGAACCAAAAGGAGAATTTTTTAAATCAGAAAAAAGTGAAATGATCACTTTAATAGCAAGGCTATATCAGGTAAAGTTAGTAGGTATGTGTATGTAAGCCTAGGAATGCATATAGACTGGTCAATGAGAGTGTAGGCCTCTTTATGTTCTGATTCATCATTGGTTTGTGCTAGTGTATGATAACCTACTTAATGTTAGAAAAACCTTTACAAATTGCTCAAATTGAAATTGTTCTTTGGAATGGGCCGGGTAGAGAGAACTTTGTGAACTTTACTGAAGAGAACTAGAGTGGTACCTTCAAGAAAGTATTTAGAAAAAGGCACAGAGTAAGGTAAGGTATCTAATAGTGCTCAACTAAGGAGGGAGGGGGTGGATGTGTGCTCCAATCTTAGTCTAGCCCCCCCCCCCCTCTTTATAAGCCATGCCATCTATAAAATTACATTTCTTTCTTTCTCTCTCTCTCTCTCTCTTTCTCTCTCTCTCTCTTTCTATTTATTTATGAATCTCTTCCTTCTTACATCTGATAGGAAATAGCCCTAGGAAGATTTGATATAAAAGGTCAAATGCAAATGTACTAAAGTAATTTGATCTCATTTTTTCATTGTTTCCTCATTCAATCTCATGTATATCTGGTAATTATGTTTGGGGAAGTTCTGGTATCCTGATATCTACACAAAATTTACATACACATTTATATTACAAGGAGAATAGGGGCCTAATTTGTCGTTGCATTCACTGTTGGGCTATATGCAGGTAAGATATGTATACATCCATATAGTGAATATAACATGTATGAGTAACACATTAAATGGGTCATTACATAGAAAATAGGCATTTTCAATGCATTTCTTTGTGCTAGTGTGAATGTACAGATATAAAAGATTAGCAAAGTACCTATTAAAAAAAATAAAATTCATAGGTCATGTAATATAGGTGCCATGAGCCTAATTACATCAGGAGGGCTAAAGATATTCGCTCGACCCAACCCATTCGATTTTTTTCAATTTGATATTGCTGATTGACAAAAGTGTATAAATATGATTCAAAATGTAACACTGATTCTAGAAATGGTAACTACTGAACTTCCTAGGCCCAAATTGGGAAGATATATCAATGATTTGGAACTATTTTTTGACTGGCGGAAGAATTGGGGCTATTTTACTGTTTCAGTTGATGAATTTGATCCCATCATAGTTATCTTCATAAATGGCGATTTATTTTTAAAATGAGCTGGCTACGATACCTTTTTCTGGTCAGATATGGAATGTCAGATATATATCCTATCCAAAGGTAGTAAACATTCGACCCTCTAATTTCACATCTAATTTTTATGAATTTTTCAAAAGTGCCATTTTAACACACAAGTCTATGGGGAATGTTTTACGCGCGTGACACCTATAGGTAATACAGGCGAATTCCCTATAGTGGATGGAATACCTGCCCAATCTCCTCAGTAGCAAACAATTTCTAACTGATATCAATATGTTTAGTCATCAAGTGGTGCAAAAAATGGATTTGATGGCTTAATAGCAAGGCTATATCAGGTAAAGTTAGTAGGTATGTGTATGTAAGCCTAGGAATGCATATAGACTGGTCAATGAGAGTGTAGGCCTCTTTATGTTCTGATTCATCATTGGTTTGTGCTAGTGTATGATCACCTACTTAATGTTAGATAAAACCTTTACAAATTGCTCATATTAAAATTGTTCTTTGGAATGGGCCGGGTAGAGAGAACTTTGTGAACTTTACTGAAGAGAACTAGAGTGGTACCTTCAAGAAGGTATTTAGAAAAAGGCACAGAGTAAGGTAATGTATCTAATAGTGCTCAACTAAGGAGGGAGGGGGGGGGTGGCTGTGTGCTCCAATCTTAGTCTAGCCCCCCCCCCTCTTTATAAGCCATGCCATCTATAAAATTATATTTCTTTCTTTCTCTCTCTCTCTCTCTCTTTCTCTCTCTCTCTTTCTATCTATTTATGAATCTCTTCCTTCTTACATCTGATAGGCAATAGCCCTATAGGAAGATTTGATATAATACGTCAAATGGAAATGTACTAAAGTAATATGATCTCATTTTTTCATTGTTTCCTCATTCAATCTCATGTATATCTGGTAATTATGTTTGGGGAAGTTCTGGTATCCTGATATCTACACAAAATTTACATACACCTTTATATTACAAGGAGAATATTGTCATTGCATTCACTGTTGGGCTATATGCAGGTAGGATATGTATACATCCATATAGTGAATATAACATGTATGAGTAACACATTAAAATGGGTCATTGCATAGAAAATAGGATTTTTTTTCTTTCTATCTCTCTCTCTCTTTCTACCTATTTATGAATCTCTTCCTTCTTACATCTGATAGGCAATAGCCCTAGGAAGATTTGATATAATCATGATAATAGGTCAAATGCAAATGTACTAAAGTAATATGATCTCATTTTTTTTATTGTTTCCTCATTCAATCTCACGTATATCTGGTAATTATGTTTGGGGAAGTTCTGGTATCCTGATATCTACACGAAATTAACATACACCTTTATATTACAAGGACAATAGGGGCCTATATTGTCATTGCATTCACTGTTGGGCTATATGCAGGTAGGATATGTATACATCCATATAGTGAATATAACATGTATGACTAACACATTAAAATGGGTCATTGCATAGAAAATAGGCATTTTCAAAGCATATCTTTGTGCTAGTGTGAGTGTACAGATATAAAAGATTAGCAAAGTACCTATTAAAAAAAATAAAATTCATAGGTCATGTAATGTAGGTAATACAGGCGAATTCCCTATAGTGGATGGAATACCTGCCCAATCTCCTCAGTAGCAAACAATTTCTAACTGATATCAATATGTTTAGTCATCAAGTGGTGCAAAAAATGAATTTGATGGCTTAAAGGGATCGTTTAACATTGTGAGCAGCTGATTTAAAAAATTCTCAAACTGAGTTGAAACGTGCGTATGAGTGCCTGTATTTGTCCTCAAAAACCCTGAAACAGACCACAATTAAGGATGAAAAACTCTAATTTAGATACAAGTAGCAATTTATTAGCCTGATTTTGAGAACCGTCTAGTAGACGGGTTCAGCTTATGACCAGTTTTCTCCAATTCAAAAAGTCCGTTGGCTATTTTGACTGCCTTCTGTTGTGTGTATCTCCTATACACACACTATTAGCTGCACTGTACATTCAGTGTATACCTTGTACACACTGTATGTAGGTCATGCTGTGTTCATCTAGAACTAATGTGTTGTGGTGCACAGATTCCCTGTATACACATAGTCATTGAAACCAACTCCCAATTATTTCAAACTTTGGTTTACATCTCCAAGGTTTTAAAATTGATCCTGTAAATATAATACTTTGAAACTTTTGGGATGGTGTTTTTACACTATTAGCCTAATGTTTAGCCCATTTTCAGGAACCAAAAGGAGAATTTTTTAAATCAGAAAAAAGTGAAATGATCACTTTAATAGCAAGGCTATATCAGGTAAAGTTAGTAGGTATGTGTATGTAAGCCTAGGAATGCATATAGACTGGTCAATGAGAGTGTAGGCCTCTTTATGTTCTGATTCATCATTGGTTTGTGCTAGTGTATGATCACCTACTTAATGTTAGAAAAACCTTTACAAATTGCTCAAATTGAAATTGTTCTTTGGAATGGGCCGGGTAGAGAGAACTTTGTGAACTTTACTGAAGAGAACTAGAGTGGTACCTTCAAGAAAGTATTTAGAAAAAGGCACAGAGTAAGGTAAGGTATCTAATAGTGCTCAACTAAGGAGGGAGGGGGTGGATGTGTGCTCCAATCTTAGTCTAGCCCCCCCCCCCTCTTTATAAGCCATGCCATCTATAAAATTACATTTCTTTCTTTCTCTCTCTCTCTCTCTCTTTCTCTCTCTCTCTCTTTCTATTTATTTATGAATCTCTTCCTTCTTACATCTGATAGGAAATAGCCCTAGGAAGATTTGATATAAAAGGTCAAATGCAAATGTACTAAAGTAATTTGATCTCATTTTTTCATTGTTTCCTCATTCAATCTCATGTATATCTGGTAATTATGTTTGGGGAAGTTCTGGTATCCTGATATCTACACAAAATTTACATACACATTTATATTACAAGGAGAATAGGGGCCTAATTTGTCGTTGCATTCACTGTTGGGCTATATGCAGGTAAGATATGTATACATCCATATAGTGAATATAACATGTATGAGTAACACATTAAATGGGTCATTACATAGAAAATAGGCATTTTCAATGCATTTCTTTGTGCTAGTGTGAATGTACAGATATAAAAGATTAGCAAAGTACCTATTAAAAAAAATAAAATTCATAGGTCATGTAATATAGGTGCCATGAGCCTAATTACATCAGGAGGGCTAAAGATATTCGCTCGACCCAACCCATTCGATTTTTTTCAATTTGATATTGCTGATTGACAAAAGTGTATAAATATGATTCAAAATGTAACACTGATTCTAGAAATGGTAACTACTGAACTTCCTAGGCCCAAATTGGGAAGATATATCAATGATTTGGAACTATTTTTTGACTGGCGGAAGAATTGGGGCTATTTTACTGTTTCAGTTGATGAATTTGATCCCATCATAGTTATCTTCATAAATGGCGATTTATTTTTAAAATGAGCTGGCTACGATACCTTTTTCTGGTCAGATATGGAATGTCAGATATATATCCTATCCAAAGGTAGTAAACATTCGACCCTCTAATTTCACATCTAATTTTTATGAATTTTTCAAAAGTGCCATTTTAACACACAAGTCTATGGGGAATGTTTTACGCGCGTGACACCTATAGGTAATACAGGCGAATTCCCTATAGTGGATGGAATACCTGCCCAATCTCCTCAGTAGCAAACAATTTCTAACTGATATCAATATGTTTAGTCATCAAGTGGTGCAAAAAATGGATTTGATGGCTTAATAGCAAGGCTATATCAGGTAAAGTTAGTAGGTATGTGTATGTAAGCCTAGGAATGCATATAGACTGGTCAATGAGAGTGTAGGCCTCTTTATGTTCTGATTCATCATTGGTTTGTGCTAGTGTATGATCACCTACTTAATGTTAGATAAAACCTTTACAAATTGCTCATATTAAAATTGTTCTTTGGAATGGGCCGGGTAGAGAGAACTTTGTGAACTTTACTGAAGAGAACTAGAGTGGTACCTTCAAGAAGGTATTTAGAAAAAGGCACAGAGTAAGGTAATGTATCTAATAGTGCTCAACTAAGGAGGGAGGGGGGGTGGCTGTGTGCTCCAATCTTAGTCTAGCCCCCCCCCCTCTTTATAAGCCATGCCATCTATAAAATTATATTTCTTTCTTTCTCTCTCTCTCTCTCTCTTTCTCTCTCTCTCTTTCTATCTATTTATGAATCTCTTCCTTCTTACATCTGATAGGAAATAGCCCTAGGAAGATTTGATATAAAAGGTCAAATGCAAATGTACTAAAGTAATTTGATCTCATTTTTTCATTGTTTCCTCATTCAATCTCATGTATATCTGGTAATTATGTTTGGGGAAGTTCTGGTATCCTGATATCTACACAAAATTTACATACACCTTTATATTACAAGGAGAATATTGTCATTGCATTCACTGTTGGGCTATATGCAGGTAGGATATGTATACATCCATATAGTGAATATAACATGTATGAGTAACACATTAAATGGGTCATTACATAGAAAATAGGCATTTTCAATGCATTTTTTTGTGCTAGTGTGAATGTACAGATATAAAAGATTAGCAAAGTACCTATTAAAAAAAATAAAATTCATAGGTCATGTAATATAGGTGCCATGAGCCTAATTACATCAGGAGGGCTAAAGATATTCGCTCGACCCAACCCATTCGATTTTTTTCAATTTGATATTGCTGATTGACAAAAGTGTATAAATATGATTCAAAATGTAACACTGATTCTAGAAATGGTAACTACTGAACTTCCTAGGCCCAAATTGGGAAGATATATCAATGATTTTGAACTATTTTTTGACTGGCGGAAGAATTGTGGCTATTTTACTGTTTCAGTTGATGAATTTGATCCCGTCATAGTTATCTTCATAAATGGCGATTTATTTTTAAAATGAGCTGGCTACGATACCTTTCTCTGGTCAGATATGGAATGTCAGATATATATCCTATCCAAAGGTAGTAAACATTCGACCCTCTAATTTCACATCTAATTTTTATGAATTTTTCAAAAGTGCCATTTTAACACACAAGTCTATGGGGAATGTTTTACGCGCGTGACACCTATAGGTAATACAGGCGAATTCCCTATAGTGGATGGAATACCTGCCCAATCTCCTCAGTAGCAAACAATTTTTAACTGATATCAATATGTTTAGTCATCAAGTGGTGCAAAAAATGGATTTGATGGCTTAATAGCAAGGCTATATCAGGTAAAGTTAGTAGGTATGTGTATGTAAGCCTAGGAATGCATATAGACTGGTCAATGAGAGTGTAGACCTCTTTATGTTCTGATTCATCATTGGTTTGTGCTAGTGTATGATCACCTACTTAATGTTAGATAAAACCTTTACAAATTGCTCATATTAAAATTGTTCTTTGGAATGGGCCGGGTAGAGAGAACTTTGTGAACTTTACTGAAGAGAACTAGAGTGGTACCTTCAAGAAGGTATTTAGAAAAAGGCACAGAGTAAGGTAATGTATCTAATAGTGCTCAACTAAGGAGGGAGGGGGGGGTGGCTGTGTGCTCCAATCTTAGTCTAGCCCCCCCCCCCTCTTTATAAGCCATGCCATCTATAAAATTATCTTTCTTTCTTTCTCTCTCTCTCTCTTTCTCTCTCTCTTTCTATCTATTTATTAATCTCTTCCTTCTTACATCTGATAGGCAATAGCCCTAGGAAGATTTGATATAATAGGTCAAATGCAAATGTAGTAAAGTAATATGATCACATTTTTTTATTGTTTCCTCATTCAATCTCATGTATATCTGGTAAGTATGTATGGGGAAGTTCTGGTATCCTGATATCTACACAAAATTTACATACACCTTTATATTACAAGGAGAATATTGTCATTGCATTCACTGTTGGGCTATATGCAGGTAGGATATGTATACATCCATATAGTGAATATAACATGTATGAGTAACACATTAAATGGGTCATTACATAGAAAATAGGCATTTTCAATGCATTTCTTTGTGCTAGTGTGAATGTACAGATATAAAAGATTAGCAAAGTACCTATTAAAAAAAATAAAATTCATAGGTCATGTAATATAGGTGCCATGAGCCTAATTACATCAGGAGGGCTAAAGATATTCGCTCGACCCAACCCATTCGATTTTTTTTCAATTTGATACTGCTGATTGACAAAAGTGTATAAATATGATTCAAAATGTAACACTGATTCTAGAAATGGTAACTACTGAACTTCCTAGGCCCAAATTGGGAAGATATATCAATGATTTGGAACTATTTTTTGACTGGCGGAAGAATTGGGGCTATTTTACTGTTTCAGTTGATGAATTTGATCCCGTCATAGTTATCTTCATAAATGGCGATTTATTTTTAAAATAAGCTGGCTACGATACCTTTCTCTGGTCAGATATGGAATGTCAGATATATATCCTATCCAAAGGTAGTAAACATTCGACCCTCTAATTTCACATCTAATTTTTATGAATTTTTCAAAAGTGCCATTTTAACACACAAGTCTATGGGGAATGTTTTACGCGCGTGACACCTATAGGTAATACAGGCGAATTCCCTATAGTGGATGGAATACCTGCCCAATCTCCTCAGTAGCAAACAATTTCTAACTGATATCAATATGTTTAGTCATCAAGTGGTGCAAAAAATGGATTTGATGGCTTAATAGCAAGGCTATATCAGGTAAAGTTAGTAGGTATGTGTATGTAAGCCTAGGAATGCATATAGACTGGTCAATGAGAGTGTAGGCCTCTTTATGTTCTGATTCATCATTGGTTTGTGCTAGTGTATGATCACCTACTTAATGTTAGAAAAACCTTAACAAACTGCTCATATTAGAATTGTTCTTTTGAATGGGCCGGGTAGAGAGAACTTTGTGAACTTTACTGAAGAGAACTAGAGTGGTACCTTCAAGAAGGTATTTAGAAAAAGGCACAGAGTAAGGTAAGGTATCTAATAGTGCTCAACTAAGGAGGGAGGGGGTGGCTGTGTGCTCCAATCTTAGTCTAGCCCCCCCCCTCTTTATAAGCCATGCCATCTATAAAATTATATTTCTTTCTTTCTCTCTCTCTCTCTCTCTTTCTCTCTCTCTCTTTCTATCTCTTTATGAATCTCTTCCTTCTTACATCTGATAGGAAATAGCCCTAGGAAGATTTGATATAAAAGGTCAAATGCAAATGTACTAAGGTAATTTGATCTCATTTTTTCATTGTTTCCTCATTCAATCTCATGTATATCTGGTAAGTATGTATGGGGAAGTTCTGGTATCCTGATATCTACACAAAATTTACATACACCTTTATATTACAAGGAGAATATTGTCATTGCATTCACTGTTGGGCTATATGCAGGTAGGATATGTATACATCCATATAGTGAATATAACATGTATGAGTAACACATTAAATGGGTCATTACATAGAAAATAGGCATTTTCAATGCATTTCTTTGTGCTAGTGTGAATGTACAGATATAAAAGATTAGCAAAGTACCTATTAAAAAAAATAAAATTCATAGGTCATGTAATATAGGTGCCATGAGCCTAATTACATCAGGAGGGCTAAAGATATTCGCTCGACCCAACCCATTCGATTTTTTTCAATTTGATATTGCTGATTGACAAAAGTGTATAAATATGATTCAAAATGTAACACTGATTCTAGAAATGGTAACTACTGAACTTCCTAGGCCCAAATTGGGAAGATATATCAATGATTTGGAACTATTTTTTGACTGGCGGAAGAATTGGGGCTATTTTACTGTTTCAGTTGATGAATTTGATCCCGTCATAGTTATCTTCATAAATGGCGATTTATTTTTAAAATAAGCTGGCTACGATACCTTTCTCTGGTCAGATATGGAATGTCAGATATATATCCTATCCAAAGGTAGTAAACATTCGACCCTCTAATTTCACATCTAATTTTTATGAATTTTTCAAAAGTGCCATTTTAACACACAAGTCTATGGGGAATGTTTTACGCGCGTGACACCTATAGGTAATACAGGCGAATTCCCTATAGTGGATGGAATACCTGCCCAATCTCCTCAGTAGCAAACAATTTCTAACTGATATCAATATGTTTAGTCATCAAGTGGTGCAAAAAATGGATTTGATGGCTTAATAGCAAGGCTATATCAGGTAAAGTTAGTAGGTATGTGTATGTAAGCCTAGGAATGCATATAGACTGGTCAATGAGAGTGTAGGCCTCTTTATGTTCTGATTCATCATTGGTTTGTGCTAGTGTATGATCACCTACTTAATGTTAGATAAAACCTTTACAAATTGCTCATATTAAAATTGTTCTTTGGAATGGGCCGGGTAGAGAGAACTTTGTGAACTTTACTGAAGAGAACTAGAGTGGTACCTTCAAGAAGGTATTTAGAAAAAGGCACAGAGTAAGGTAATGTATCTAATAGTGCTCAACTAAGGAGGGAGGGGGGGGGGTGGCTGTGTGCTCCAATCTTAGTCTAGCCCCCCCCCCTCTTTATAAGCCATGCCATCTATAAAATTATCTTTCTTTCTTTCTCTCTCTCTCTCTTTCTCTCTCTCTTTCTATCTATTTATTAATCTCTTCCTTCTTACATCTGATAGGCAATAGCCCTAGGAAGATTTGATATAATAGGTCAAATGCAAATGTAGTAAAGTAATATGATCACATTTTTTTATTGTTTCCTCATTCAATCTCATGTATATCTGGTAAGTATGTTTGGGGAAGTTCTGGTATCCTGATATCTACACAAAATTTACATACACCTTTATATTACATGGAGAATATTGTCATTGCATTCACTGTTGGGCTATATGCAGGTAGGATATGTATACATCCATATAGTGAATATAACATGTATGAGTAACACATTAAAATGGGTCATTGCATAGAAAATAGGCATTTTCAATGCATTTCTTTGTGCTAGTGTGAGTGTACAGATATAAAAGATTAGCAAAGTACCTATTAAAAAAAATAAAATTCGTAGGTCATGTAATATAGGTAATACAGGCGAATTCCCTATAGTGGATGGAATACCTGCCCAATCTCCTCAGTAGCAAACAATTTCTAACTGATATCAATATGTTTAGTCATCAAGTGGTGCAAAAATGGATTTGATGGCTTAATAGCAAGGCTATATCAGGTAAAGTTAGTAGGTATGTGTATGTAAGCCTAGGAATGCATATAGACTGGTCAATGAGAGTGTAGGCCTCTTTATGTTCTGATTCATCATTGGTTTGTGCTAGTGTATGATCACCTACTTAATGTTAGAAAAACCTTAACAAACTGCTCATATTAGAATTGTTCTTTGGAATGGGCCGGGTAGAGAGAACTTTGTGAACTTTACTGAAGAGAACTAGAGTGGTACCTTCAAGAAGGTATTTAGAAAAAGGCACAGAGTAAGGTAAGGTATCTAATAGTGCTCAACTAAGGAGGGAGGGGGTGGCTGTGTGCTCCAATCTTAGTCTAGCCCCCCCCCCCTCTTTATAAGCCATGCCATCTATAAAATTATATTTCTTTCTTTCTCTCTCTCTCTCTCTCTTTCTCTCTCTCTCTTTCTATCTATTTATGAAGCTCTTCCTTCTTACATCTGATAGGAAATAGCCCTAGGAAGATTTGATATAAAAGGTCAAATGCAAATGTACTAAGGTAATTTGATCTCATTTTTTCATTGTTTCCTCATTCAATCTCATGTATATCTGGTAATTATGTTTGGGGAAGTTCTGGTATCCTGATATCTACACAAAATTTACATACACATTTATATTACAAAGAGAATAGGGGCCTAATTTGTCATTGCATTCACTGTTGGGCTATATGCAGGTAGGATATGTATACATCCATATAGTGAATATAACATGTATGAGTAACACATTAAATGGGTCATTACATAGAAAATAGGCATTTTCAATGCATTTCTTTGTGCTAGTGTGAATGTACAGATATAAAAGATTAGCAAAGTACCTATTAAAAAAAATAAAATTCATAGGTCATGTAATATAGGTGCCATGAGCCTAATTACATCAGGAGGGCTAAAGATATTCGCTCGACCCAACCCATTCGATTTTTTTCAATTTGATATTGCTGATTGACAAAAGTGTATAAATATGATTCAAAATGTAACACTGATTCTAGAAATGGTAACTACTGAACTTCCTAGGCCCAAATTGGGAAGATATATCAATGATTTGGAACTATTTTTTGACTGGCGGAAGAATTGGGGCTATTTTACTGTTTCAGTTGATGAATTTGATCCCGTCATAGTTATCTTCATAAATGGCGATTTATTTTTAAAATGAGCTGACTACGATACCTTTCTCTGGTCAGATATGGAATGTCAGATATATATCCTATCCAAAGGTAGTAAACATTCGACCCTCTAATTTCACATCTAATTTTTATGAATTTTTCAAAAGTGCCATTTTAACACACAAGTCTATGGGGAATGTTTTACGCGCGTGACACCTAAGTATAGGTAATACAGGCGAATTCCCTATAGTGGATGGAATACCTGCCCAATCTCCTCAGTAGCAAACAATTTCTAACTGATATCAATATGTTTAGTCATCAAGTGGTGCAAAAAATGGATTTGATGGCTTAATAGCAAGGCTATATCAGGTAAAGTTAGTAGGTATGTGTATGTAAGCTTAGGAATGCATATAGACTGGTCAATGAGAGTGTAGGCCTCTTTATGTTCTGATTCATCATTGGTTTGTGCTAGTGTATGAAAACCTTTACAAATTGCTCATATTAAAATTGTTCTTTGGAATGGGCCGGGTAGAGAGAACTTTGTGAACTTTACTGAAGAGAACTAGAGTGGTACCTTCAAGAAGGTATTTAGAAAAAGGCACAGAGTAAGGTAATGTATCTAATAGTGCTCAACTAAGGAGGGAGGGGGGGGGGGTGGCTGTGTGCTCCAATCTTAGTCTAGCCCCCCCCCCCTCTTTATAAGCCATGCCATCTATAAAATTATCTTTCTTTCTTTCTCTCTCTCTCTCTTTCTCTCTCTCTTTCTATCTATTTATTAATATCTTCCTTCTTACATCTGATAGGCAATAGCCCTAGGAAGATTTGATATAATAGGTCAAATGCAAATGTAGTAAAGTAATATGATCACATTTTTGTATTGTTTCCTCATTCAATCTCATGTATATCTGGTAAGTATGTTTGGGGAAGTTCTGGTATCCTGATATCTACACAAAATTTACATACACCTTTATATTACAAGGAGAATATTGTCATTGCATTCACTGTTGGGCTATATGCAGGTAGGATATGTATACATCCATATAGTGAATATAACATGTATGAGTAACACATTAAATGGGTCATTACATAGAAAATAGGCATTTTCAATGCATTTCTTTGTGCTAGTGTGAATGTACAGATATAAAAGATTAGCAAAGTACCTATTAAAAAAAATAAAATTCATAGGTCATGTAATATAGGTGCCATGAGCCTAATTACATCAGGAGGGCTAAAGATATTCGCTCGACCCAACCCATTCGATTTTTTTTCAATTTGATACTGCTGATTGACAAAAGTGTATAAATATGATTCAAAATGTAACACTGATTCTAGAAATGGTAACTACTGAACTTCCTAGGCCCAAATTGGGAAGATATATCAATGATTTGGAACTATTTTTTGACTGGCGGAAGAATTGGGGCTATTTTACTGTTTCAGTTGATGAATTTGATCCCGTCATAGTTATCTTCATAAATGGCGATTTATTTTTAAAATAAGCTGGCTACGATACCTTTCTCTGGTCAGATATGGAATGTCAGATATATATCCTATCCAAAGGTAGTAAACATTCGACCCTCTAATTTCACATCTAATTTTTATGAATTTTTCAAAAGTGCCATTTTAACACACAAGTCTATGGGGAATGTTTTACGCGCGTGACACCTATAGGTAATACAGGCGAATTCCCTATAGTGGATGGAATACCTGCCCAATCTCCTCAGTAGCAAACAATTTCTAACTGATATCAATATGTTTAGTCATCAAGTGGTGCAAAAAATGGATTTGATGGCTTAATAGCAAGGCTATATCAGGTAAAGTTAGTAGGTATGTGTATGTAAGCCTAGGAATGCATATAGACTGGTCAATGAGAGTGTAGGCCTCTTTATGTTCTGATTCATCATTGGTTTGTGCTAGTGTATGATCACCTACTTAATGTTAGAAAAACCTTAACAAACTGCTCATATTAGAATTGTTCTTTTGAATGGGCCGGGTAGAGAGAACTTTGTGAACTTTACTGAAGAGAACTAGAGTGGTACCTTCAAGAAGGTATTTAGAAAAAGGCACAGAGTAAGGTAAGGTATCTAATAGTGCTCAACTAAGGAGGGAGGGGGTGGCTGTGTGCTCCAATCTTAGTCTAGCCCCCCCCCTCTTTATAAGCCATGCCATCTATAAAATTATATTTCTTTCTTTCTCTCTCTCTCTCTCTCTTTCTCTCTCTCTCTTTCTATCTATTTATGAATCTCTTCCTTCTTACATCTGATAGGAAATAGCCCTAGGAAGATTTGATATAAAAGGTCAAATGCAAATGTACTAAGGTAATTTGATCTCATTTTTTCATTGTTTCCTCATTCAATCTCATGTATATCTGGTAAGTATGTATGGGGAAGTTCTGGTATCCTGATATCTACACAAAATTTACATACACCTTTATATTACAAGGAGAATATTGTCATTGCATTCACTGTTGGGCTATATGCAGGTAGGATATGTATACATCCATATAGTGAATATAACATGTATGAGTAACACATTAAATGGGTCATTACATAGAAAATAGGCATTTTCAATGCATTTCTTTGTGCTAGTGTGAATGTACAGATATAAAAGATTAGCAAAGTACCTATTAAAAAAAATAAAATTCATAGGTCATGTAATATAGGTGCCATGAGCCTAATTACATCAGGAGGGCTAAAGATATTCGCTCGACCCAACCCATTCGATTTTTTTCAATTTGATATTGCTGATTGACAAAAGTGTATAAATATGATTCAAAATGTAACACTGATTCTAGAAATGGTAACTACTGAACTTCCTAGGCCCAAATTGGGAAGATATATCAATGATTTGGAACTATTTTTTGACTGGCGGAAGAATTGGGGCTATTTTACTGTTTCAGTTGATGAATTTGATCCCGTCATAGTTATCTTCATAAATGGCGATTTATTTTTAAAATAAGCTGGCTACGATACCTTTCTCTGGTCAGATATGGAATGTCAGATATATATCCTATCCAAAGGTAGTAAACATTCGACCCTCTAATTTCACATCTAATTTTTATGAATTTTTCAAAAGTGCCATTTTAACACACAAGTCTATGGGGAATGTTTTACGCGCGTGACACCTATAGGTAATACAGGCGAATTCCCTATAGTGGATGGAATACCTGCCCAATCTCCTCAGTAGCAAACAATTTCTAACTGATATCAATATGTTTAGTCATCAAGTGGTGCAAAAAATGGATTTGATGGCTTAATAGCAAGGCTATATCAGGTAAAGTTAGTAGGTATGTGTATGTAAGCCTAGGAATGCATATAGACTGGTCAATGAGAGTGTAGGCCTCTTTATGTTCTGATTCATCATTGGTTTGTGCTAGTGTATGATCACCTACTTAATGTTAGATAAAACCTTTACAAATTGCTCATATTAAAATTGTTCTTTGGAATGGGCCGGGTAGAGAGAACTTTGTGAACTTTACTGAAGAGAACTAGAGTGGTACCTTCAAGAAGGTATTTAGAAAAAGGCACAGAGTAAGGTAATGTATCTAATAGTGCTCAACTAAGGAGGGAGGGGGGGGGGGTGGCTGTGTGCTCCAATCTTAGTCTAGCCCCCCCCCCCCTCTTTATAAGCCATGCCATCTATAAAATTATCTTTCTTTCTTTCTCTCTCTCTCTCTTTCTCTCTCTCTCTCTTTCTCTCTCTCTTTCTATCTATTTATTAATCTCTTCCTTCTTACATCTGATAGGCAATAGCCCTAGGAAGATTTGATATAATAGGTCAAATGCAAATGTAGTAAAGTAATATGATCACATTTTTTTATTGTTTCCTCATTCAATCTCATGTATATCTGGTAAGTATGTTTGGGGAAGTTCTGGTATCCTGATATCTACACAAAATTTACATACACCTTTATATTACATGGAGAATATTGTCATTGCATTCACTGTTGGGCTATATGCAGGTAGGATATGTATACATCCATATAGTGAATATAACATGTATGAGTAACACATTAAAATGGGTCATTGCATAGAAAATAGGCATTTTCAATGCATTTCTTTGTGCTAGTGTGAGTGTACAGATATAAAAGATTAGCAAAGTACCTATTAAAAAAAATAAAATTCGTAGGTCATGTAATATAGGTAATACAGGCGAATTCCCTATAGTGGATGGAATACCTGCCCAATCTCCTCAGTAGCAAACAATTTCTAACTGATATCAATATGTTTAGTCATCAAGTGGTGCAAAAATGGATTTGATGGCTTAATAGCAAGGCTATATCAGGTAAAGTTAGTAGGTATGTGTATGTAAGCCTAGGAATGCATATAGACTGGTCAATGAGAGTGTAGGCCTCTTTATGTTCTGATTCATCATTGGTTTGTGCTAGTGTATGATCACCTACTTAATGTTAGAAAAACCTTAACAAACTGCTCATATTAGAATTGTTCTTTGGAATGGGCCGGGTAGAGAGAACTTTGTGAACTTTACTGAAGAGAACTAGAGTGGTACCTTCAAGAAGGTATTTAGAAAAAGGCACAGAGTAAGGTAAG
This sequence comes from Lytechinus pictus, assembly GCF_037042905.1. Classification (NCBI taxonomy): domain Eukaryota; kingdom Metazoa; phylum Echinodermata; class Echinoidea; order Temnopleuroida; family Toxopneustidae; genus Lytechinus; species Lytechinus pictus. The sequence goes on along the minus strand of NC_087253.1, from coordinate 14,322,987 downwards.
GTATCTAATAGTGCTCAACTAAGGAGGGAGGGGGTGGCTGTGTGCTCCAATCTTAGTCTAGCCCCCCCCCCCCTCTTTATAAGCCATGCCATCTATAAAATTATATTTCTTTCTTTCTCTCTCTCTCTCTCTCTTTCTCTCTCTCTCTTTCTATCTATTTATGAAGCTCTTCCTTCTTACATCTGATAGGAAATAGCCCTAGGAAGATTTGATATAAAAGGTCAAATGCAAATGTACTAAGGTAATTTGATCTCATTTTTTCATTGTTTCCTCATTCAATCTCATGTATATCTGGTAATTATGTTTGGGGAAGTTCTGGTATCCTGATATCTACACAAAATTTACATACACATTTATATTACAAAGAGAATAGGGGCCTAATTTGTCATTGCATTCACTGTTGGGCTATATGCAGGTAGGATATGTATACATCCATATAGTGAATATAACATGTATGAGTAACACATTAAATGGGTCATTACATAGAAAATAGGCATTTTCAATGCATTTCTTTGTGCTAGTGTGAATGTACAGATATAAAAGATTAGCAAAGTACCTATTAAAAAAAATAAAATTCATAGGTCATGTAATATAGGTGCCATGAGCCTAATTACATCAGGAGGGCTAAAGATATTCGCTCGACCCAACCCATTCGATTTTTTTCAATTTGATATTGCTGATTGACAAAAGTGTATAAATATGATTCAAAATGTAACACTGATTCTAGAAATGGTAACTACTGAACTTCCTAGGCCCAAATTGGGAAGATATATCAATGATTTGGAACTATTTTTTGACTGGCGGAAGAATTGGGGCTATTTTACTGTTTCAGTTGATGAATTTGATCCCGTCATAGTTATCTTCATAAATGGCGATTTATTTTTAAAATAAGCTGGCTACGATACCTTTCTCTGGTCAGATATGGAATGTCAGATATATATCCTATCCAAAGGTAGTAAACATTCGACCCTCTAATTTCACATCTAATTTTTATGAATTTTTCAAAAGTGCCATTTTAACACACAAGTCTATGGGGAATGTTTTACGCGCGTGACACCTATAGGTAATACAGGCGAATTCCCTATAGTGGATGGAATACCTGCCCAATCTCCTCAGTAGCAAACAATTTCTAACTGATATCAATATGTTTAGTCATCAAGTGGTGCAAAAAATGGATTTGATGGCTTAATAGCAAGGCTATATCAGGTAAAGTTAGTAGGTATGTGTATGTAAGCCTAGGAATGCATATAGACTGGTCAATGAGAGTGTAGGCCTCTTTATGTTCTGATTCATCATTGGTTTGTGCTAGTGTATGAAAACCTTTACAAATTGCTCATATTAAAATTGTTCTTTGGAATGGGCCGGGTAGAGAGAACTTTGTGAACTTTACTGAAGAGAACTAGAGTGGTACCTTCAAGAAGGTATTTAGAAAAAGGCACAGAGTAAGGTAATGTATCTAATAGTGCTCAACTAAGGAGGGAGGGGGGGGGGGGGGGGTGGCTGTGTGCTCCAATCTTAGTCTAGCCCCCCCCCCCCTCTTTATAAGCCATGCCATCTATAAAATTATCTTTCTTTCTTTCTCTCTCTCTCTCTTTCTCTCTCTCTTTCTATCTATTTATTAATATCTTCCTTCTTACATCTGATAGGCAATAGCCCTAGGAAGATTTGATATAATAGGTCAAATGCAAATGTAGTAAAGTAATATGATCACATTTTTGTATTGTTTCCTCATTCAATCTCATGTATATCTGGTAAGTATGTTTGGGGAAGTTCTGGTATCCTGATATCTACACAAAATTTACATACACCTTTATATTACAAGGAGAATATTGTCATTGCATTCACTGTTGGGCTATATGCAGGTAGGATATGTATACATCCATATAGTGAATATAACATGTATGAGTAACACATTAAAATGGGTCATTGCATAGAAAATAGGCATTTTCAATGCATTTCTTTGTGCTAGTGTGAGTGTACAGATATAAAAGATTAGCAAAGTACCTATTAAAAAAAATAAAATTCGTAGGTCATGTAATATAGGTAATACAGGCGAATTCCCTATAGTGGATGGAATACCTGCCCAATCTCCTCAGTAGCAAACAATTTCTAACTGATATCAATATGTTTAGTCATCAAGTGGTGCAAAAAAATGGATTTGATGGCTTAATAGCAAGGCTATATCAGGTAAAGTTAGTAGGTATGTGTATGTAAGCCTAGGAATGCATATAGACTGGTCAATGAGAGTGTAGGCCTCTTTATGTTCTGATTCATCATTGGTTTGTGCTAGTGTATGATCACCTACTTAATGTTAGAAAAACCTTTACAAATTGCTCATATTAAAATTGTTCTTTGGAATGGGCCGGGTAGAGAGAACTTTGTGAACTTTACTGAAGAGAACTAAGGTGGTACCTTCAAGAAGGTATTTAGAAAAAGGCACAGAGTAAGGTAAGGTATCTAATAGTGCTCAACTAAGGAGGGAGGGGGTGGCTGTGTGCTCCAATCTTAGTCTACCCCCCCCCCCCTCTTTATAAGCCATGCCATCTATAAAATTATATTTCTTTCTTTCTCTCTCTCTCTCTCTCTCTCTCTCTCTCTCTCTTTCTCTCTCTCTCTTTCTATCTATTTATGAATCTCTTCCTTCTTACATCTGATAGGAAATAGCCCTAGGAAGATTTGATATAAAAGGTCAAATGCAAATGTACTAAGGTAATTTGATCTCATTTTTTCATTGTTTCCTCATTCAATCTCATGTATATCTGGTAAGTATGTATGGGGAAGTTCTGGTATCCTGATATCTACACAAAATTTACATACACCTTTATATTACAAGGAGAATATTGTCATTGCATTCACTGTTGGGCTATATGCAGGTAGGATATGTATACATCGATATAGTGAATATAACATGTATGAGTAACACATTAAATGGGTCATTACATAGAAAATAGGCATTTTCAATGCATTTCTTTGTGCTAGTGTGAATGTACAGATATAAAAGATTAGCAAAGTACCTATTAAAAAAAATAAAATTCATAGGTCATGTAATATAGGTGCCATGAGCCTAATTACATCAGGAGGGCTAAAGATATTCGCTCGACCCAACCCATTCGATTTTTTTCAATTTGATATTGCTGATTGACAAAAGTGTATAAATATGATTCAAAATGTAACACTGATTCTAGAAATGGTAACTACTGAACTTCCTAGGCCCAAATTGGGAAGATATATCAATGATTTGGAACTATTTTTTGACTGGCGGAAGAATTGGGGCTATTTTACTGTTTCAGTTGATGAATTTGATCCCGTCATAGTTATCTTCATAAATGGCGATTTATTTTTAAAATAAGCTGGCTACGATACCTTTCTCTGGTCAGATATGGAATGTCAGATATATATCCTATCCAAAGGTAGTAAACATTCGACCCTCTAATTTCACATCTAATTTTTATGAATTTTTCAAAAGTGCCATTTTAACACACAAGTCTATGGGGAATGTTTTACGCGCGTGACACCTATAGGTAATACAGGCGAATTCCCTATAGTGGATGGAATACCTGCCCAATCTCCTCAGTAGCAAACAATTTCTAACTGATATCAATATGTTTAGTCATCAAGTGGTGCAAAAAATGGATTTGATGGCTTAATAGCAAGGCTATATCAGGTAAAGTTAGTAGGTATGTGTATGTAAGCCTAGGAATGCATATAGACTGGTCAATGAGAGTGTAGGCCTCTTTATGTTCTGATTCATCATTGGTTTGTGCTAGTGTATGAAAACCTTTACAAATTGCTCATATTAAAATTGTTCTTTGGAATGGGCCGGGTAGAGAGAACTTTGTGAACTTTACTGAAGAGAACTAGAGTGGTACCTTCAAGAAGGTATTTAGAAAAAGGCACAGAGTAAGGTAATGTATCTAATAGTGCTCAACTAAGGAGGGAGGGGGGGGGGGTGGCTGTGTGCTCCAATCTTAGTCTAGCCCCCCCCCCCTCTTTATAAGCCATGCCATCTATAAAATTATCTTTCTTTCTTTCTCTCTCTCTCTCTTTCTCTCTCTCTTTCTATCTATTTATTAATATCTTCCTTCTTACATCTGATAGGCAATAGCCCTAGGAAGATTTGATATAATAGGTCAAATGCAAATGTAGTAAAGTAATATGATCACATTTTTGTATTGTTTCCTCATTCAATCTCATGTATATCTGGTAAGTATGTTTGGGGAAGTTCTGGTATCCTGATATCTACACAAAATTTACATACACCTTTATATTACAAGGAGAATATTGTCATTGCATTCACTGTTGGGCTATATGCAGGTAGGATATGTATACATCCATATAGTGAATATAACATGTATGAGTAACACATTAAAATGGGTCATTGCATAGAAAATAGGCATTTTCAATGCATTTCTTTGTGCTAGTGTGAGTGTACAGATATAAAAGATTAGCAAAGTACCTATTAAAAAAAATAAAATTCGTAGGTCATGTAATATAGGTAATACAGGCGAATTCCCTATAGTGGATGGAATACCTGCCCAATCTCCTCAGTAGCAAACAATTTCTAACTGATATCAATATGTTTAGTCATCAAGTGGTGCAAAAAAATGGATTTGATGGCTTAATAGCAAGGCTATATCAGGTAAAGTTAGTAGGTATGTGTATGTAAGCCTAGGAATGCATATAGACTGGTCAATGAGAGTGTAGGCCTCTTTATGTTCTGATTCATCATTGGTTTGTGCTAGTGTATGATCACCTACTTAATGTTAGAAAAACCTTTACAAATTGCTCATATTAAAATTGTTCTTTGGAATGGGCCGGGTAGAGAGAACTTTGTGAACTTTACTGAAGAGAACTAAGGTGGTACCTTCAAGAAGGTATTTAGAAAAAGGCACAGAGTAAGGTAAGGTATCTAATAGTGCTCAACTAAGGAGGGAGGGGGTGGCTGTGTGCTCCAATCTTAGTCTACCCCCCCCCCTCTTTATAAGCCATGCCATCTATAAAATTATATTTCTTTCTTTCTCTCTCTCTCTCTCTCTCTCTCTCTCTCTCTCTTTCTCTCTCTCTCTTTCTATCTATTTATGAATCTCTTCCTTCTTACATCTGATAGGAAATAGCCCTAGGAAGATTTGATATAAAAGGTCAAATGCAAATGTACTAAGGTAATTTGATCTCATTTTTTCATTGTTTCCTCATTCAATCTCATGTATATCTGGTAAGTATGTATGGGGAAGTTCTGGTATCCTGATATCTACACAAAATTTACATACACCTTTATATTACAAGGAGAATATTGTCATTGCATTCACTGTTGGGCTATATGCAGGTAGGATATGTATACATCGATATAGTGAATATAACATGTATGAGTAACACATTAAATGGGTCATTACATAGAAAATAGGCATTTTCAATGCATTTCTTTGTGCTAGTGTGAATGTACAGATATAAAAGATTAGCAAAGTACCTATTAAAAAAAATAAAATTCATAGGTCATGTAATATAGGTGCCATGAGCCTAATTACATCAGGAGGGCTAAAGATATTCGCTCGACCCAACCCATTCGATTTTTTTCAATTTGATATTGCTGATTGACAAAAGTGTATAAATATGATTCAAAATGTAACACTGATTCTAGAAATGGTAACTACTGAACTTCCTAGGCCCAAATTGGGAAGATATATCAATGATTTGGAACTATTTTTTGACTGGCGGAAGAATTGGGGCTATTTTACTGTTTCAGTTGATGAATTTGATCCCGTCATAGTTATCTTCATAAATGGCGATTTATTTTTAAAATAAGCTGGCTACGATACCTTTCTCTGGTCAGATATGGAATGTCAGATATATATCCTATCCAAAGGTAGTAAACATTCGACCCTCTAATTTCACATCTAATTTTTATGAATTTTTCAAAAGTGCCATTTTAACACACAAGTCTATGGGGAATGTTTTACGCGCGTGACACCTATAGGTAATACAGGCGAATTCCCTATAGTGGATGGAATACCTGCCCAATCTCCTCAGTAGCAAACAATTTCTAACTGATATCAATATGTTTAGTCATCAAGTGGTGCAAAAAATGGATTTGATGGCTTAATAGCAAGGCTATATCAGGTAAAGTTAGTAGGTATGTGTATGTAAGCCTAGGAATGCATATAGACTGGTCAATGAGAGTGTAGGCCTCTTTATGTTCTGATTCATCATTGGTTTGTGCTAGTGTATGATCACCTACTTAATGTTATATAAAACCTTTACAAATTGCTCATATTAAAATTGTTCTTTGGAATGGGCCGGGTAGAGAGAACTTTGTGAACTTTACTGAAGAGAACTAGAGTGGTACCTTCAAGAAGGTATTTAGAAAAAGGCACAGAGTAAGGTAATGTATCTAATAGTGCTCAACTAAGGAGGGAGGGGGGGTGGCTGTGTGCTCCAATCTTAGTCTAGCCCCCCCCCCCTCTTTATAAGCCATGCCATCTATAAAATTATCTTTCTTTCTTTCTCTCTCTCTCTCTTTCTCTCTCTCTTTCTATCTATTTATTAATCTCTTCCTTCTTACATCTGATAGGCAATAGCCCTAGGAAGATTTGATATAATAGGTCAAATGCAAATGTAGTAAAGTGATATGATCACATTTTTTTATTGTTTCCTCATTCAATCTCATGTATATCTGGTAAGTATGTTTGGGGAAGTTCTGGTATCCTGATATCTACACAAAATTTACATACACCTTTATATTACATGGAGAATATTGTCATTGCATTCACTGTTGGGCTATATGCAGGTAGGATATGTATACATCCATATAGTGAATATAACATGTATGAGTAACACATTAAAATGGGTCATTGCATAGAAAATAGGCATTTTCAATGCATTTCTTTGTGCTAGTGTGAGTGTACAGATATAAAAGATTAGCAAAGTACCTATTAAAAAAAATAAAATTCGTAGGTCATGTAATATAGGTAATACAGGCGAATTCCCTATAGTGGATGGAATACCTGCCCAATCTCCTCAGTAGCAAACAATTTCTAACTGATATCAATATGTTTAGTCATCAAGTGGTGCAAAAAATGGATTTGATGGCTTAATAGCAAGGCTATATCAGGTAAAGTTAGTAGGTATGTGTATGTAAGCCTAGGAATGCATATAGACTGGTCAATGAGAGTGTAGGCCTCTTTATGTTCTGATTCATCATTGGTTTGTGCTAGTGTATGATCACCTACTTAATGTTAGAAAAACCTTAACAAACTGCTCATATTAGAATTGTTCTTTGGAATGGGCCGGGTAGAGAGAACTTTGTGAACTTTACTGAAGAGAACTAGAGTGGTACCTTCAAGAAGGTATTTAGAAAAAGGCACAGAGTAAGGTAAGGTATCTAATAGTGCTCAACTAAGGAGGGAGGGGGTGGCTGTGTGCTCCAATCTTAGTCTAGCCCCCCCCCCCCTCTTTATAAGCCATGCCATCTATAAAATTATATTTCTTTCTTTCTCTCTCTCTCTCTCTCTTTCTCTCTCTCTCTTTCTATCTATTTATGAATCTCTTCCTTCTTACATCTGATAGGAAATAGCCCTAGGAAGATTTGATATAAAAGGTCAAATGCAAATGTACTAAGGTAATTTGATCTCATTTTTTCATTGTTTCCTCATTCAATCTCATGTATATCTGGTAATTATGTTTGGGGAAGTTCTGGTATCCTGATATCTACACAAAATTTACATACACATTTATATTACAAAGAGAATAGGGGCCTAATTTGTCATTGCATTCACTGTTGGGCTATATGCAGGTAGGATATGTATACATCCATATAGTGAATATAACATGTATGAGTAACACATTAAATGGGTCATTACATAGAAAATAGGCATTTTCAATGCATTTCTTTGTGCTAGTGTGAATGTACAGATATAAAAGATTAGCAAAGTACCTATTAAAAAAAATAAAATTCATAGGTCATGTAATATAGGTGCCATGAGCCTAATTACATCAGGAGGGCTAAAGATATTCGCTCGACCCAACCCATTCGATTTTTTTCAATTTGATATTGCTGATTGACAAAAGTGTATAAATATGATTCAAAATGTAACACTGATTCTAGAAATGGTAACTACTGAACTTCCTAGGCCCAAATTGGGAAGATATATCAATGATTTGGAACTATTTTTTGACTGGCGGAAGAATTGGGGCTATTTTACTGTTTCAGTTGATGAATTTGATCCCGTCATAGTTATCTTCATAAATGGCGATTTATTTTTAAAATGAGCTGACTACGATACCTTTCTCTGGTCAGATATGGAATGTCAGATATATATCCTATCCAAAGGTAGTAAACATTCGACCCTCTAATTTCACATCTAATTTTTATGAATTTTTCAAAAGTGCCATTTTAACACACAAGTCTATGGGGAATGTTTTACGCGCGTGACACCTAAGTATAGGTAATACAGGCGAATTCCCTATAGTGGATGGAATACCTGCCCAATCTCCTCAGTAGCAAACAATTTCTAACTGATATCAATATGTTTAGTCATCAAGTGGTGCAAAAAATGGATTTGATGGCTTAATAGCAAGGCTATATCAGGTAAAGTTAGTAGGTATGTGTATGTAAGCTTAGGAATGCATATAGACTGGTCAATGAGAGTGTAGGCCTCTTTATGTTCTGATTCATCATTGGTTTGTGCTAGTGTATGAAAACCTTTACAAATTGCTCATATTAAAATTGTTCTTTGGAATGGGCCGGGTAGAGAGAACTTTGTGAACTTTACTGAAGAGAACTAGAGTGGTACCTTCAAGAAGGTATTTAGAAAAAGGCACAGAGTAAGGTAATGTATCTAATAGTGCTCAACTAAGGAGGGAGGGGGGGGGGTGGCTGTGTGCTCCAATCTTAGTCTAGCCCCCCCCCCCTCTTTATAAGCCATGCCATCTATAAAATTATCTTTCTTTCTTTCTCTCTCTCTCTCTTTCTCTCTCTCTTTCTATCTATTTATTAATATCTTCCTTCTTACATCTGATAGGCAATAGCCCTAGGAAGATTTGATATAATAGGTCAAATGCAAATGTAGTAAAGTAATATGATCACATTTTTTTATTGTTTCCTCATTCAATCTCATGTATATCTGGTAAGTATGTTTGGGGAAGTTCTGGTATCCTGATATCTACACAAAATTTACATACACCTTTATATTACAAGGAGAATATTGTCATTGCATTCACTGTTGGGCTATATGCAGGTAGGATATGTATACATCCATATAGTGAATATAACATGTATGAGTAACACATTAAAATGGGTCATTGCATAGAAAATAGGCATTTTCAATGCATTTCTTTGTGCTAGTGTGAGTGTACAGATATAAAAGATTAGCAAAGTACCTATTAAAAAAAATTAAATTCGTAGGTCATGTAATATAGGTAATACAGGCGAATTCCCTATAGTGGATGGAATACCTGCCCAATCTCCTCAGTAGCAAACAATTTCTAACTGATATCAATATGTTTAGTCATCAAGTGGTGCAAAAAAATGGATTTGATGGCTTAATAGCAAGGCTATATCAGGTAAAGTTAGTAGGTATGTGTATGTAAGCCTAGGAATGCATATAGACTGGTCAATGAGAGTGTAGGCCTCTTTATGTTCTGATTCATCATTGGTTTGTGCTAGTGTATGATCACCTACTTAATGTTAGAAAAACCTTTACAAACTGCTCATATTAGAATTGTTCTTTGAAATGGGCCGGGTAGAGAGAACTTTGTGAACTTTACTGAAGAGAACTAGAGTGGTACCTTCAAGAAGGTATTTAGAAAAAGGCACAGAGTAAGGTAATGTATCTAATAGTGCTCAACTAAGGAGGGAGGGGGTGGCTGTGTGCTCCAATCTTAGTCTAACCCCCCCCCCTCTTTATAAGCCATGCCATCTATAAAATTATATTTCTTTCTTTCTCTCTCTCTCTCTCTCTCTCTCTCTCTTTCTCTCTCTCTCTTTCTATCTATTTATGAATCTCTTCCTTCTTACATCTGATAGGAAATAGCCCTAGGAAGATTTGATATAAAAGGTCAAATGCAAATGTACTAAAGTAATTTGATCTCTTTTTTTCATTGTTTCCTCATTCAATCTCATGTATATCTGGTAATTATGTTTGGGGAAGTTCTGGTATCCTGATATCTACACAAAATTTACATACACATTTATATTACAAGGAGAATAGGGGCCTAATTTTTCGTTGCATTCACTGTTGGGCTATATGCAGGTAGGATATGTTTACATCCATATAGTGAATATAACATGTATGAGTAACACATAAAAGGGATCGTTTAACTTTGTGAGCAGCTGATTTAAAAAATTCTCAAACTGAGTTGAAACGTGCGTATGAGTGCTTGTATTTGTCCTCAAAAACCCTGAAACAGACCATAATATAGGATGAAAAACTCTAATTTAGATACAAGTAGCAATTTATTAGCCTGATTTTGAGAACCGTCTAGTAGACGGGTTCAGCTTATGACCAGTTTTCTCCAATTCAAAAAGTACGTTGGCTATTTTGACTGCCTTCTGTTGTGTGTATCTCCTATACACACACTATTAGCTGCACTGTACATTCAGTGTATACCTTGTACACACTGTATGTAGGTCTAGAATTAATGTGTTGTGGTGCACAGATTCCCTGTATACACATAGTCATTGAAACCAACTCCCAATTATTTCAAACTTTGGTTTACATCTCCAAGGTTTTAAAATTGATCCTGTAAATATAATACTTTGAAACTTTTGGGATGGTATTTTTACACTATAAGCCTAATGTTTAGCCCATTTTCAGGAACCAAAAGGAGAATTTTTTAAATCAGAACAAAGTGAAATGATTACTTTAAATGGGTCATTACATAGAAAATAGGCATTTTCAATGCATTTCTTTGTGCTAGTGTGAATGTACAGATATAAAAGATTAGCAAAGTACCTATTTAAAAAAATAAAATTCATAGGTCATGTAATATAGGTGCCATGAGCCTAATAACATAAGGAGGGCTAAAGATATTCGTTCGACCCAACCCATTCGATTTTTTTCAATTTGATATTGCCGATTGACAAAAGTGTATGAATATGATTAAAAATGTAACACTGATTCTAGAAATGGTAACAACTGAAATTCCTTTGCCCAAATTGGGAAGATATATCAATGATTTGGAACTATTTTTTGACTGGCGGAAGAATTGGGGCTATTTTACTGTTTCAGTTGATGAATTTGATCCTATGATTCCCATCATAGTTTTCTTCATAAATGGCGATTTATTTTTAAAATGAGCTGGCTACGATACCCTTCTCTGGTCAGATATGGAATGTCAGATATATATCCTATCCAAAGGTAGTAAACATTCGACCCTCTAATTTCACACTTATTTTTTTTGAATTTTTCAAAGGTGCCATTTTAACACACAAGTATATGGGGAATGTTTTACGAGCGTGACACCTGCGTATCGCGAGATGGTTGTGTACAAAACATATGAGAGAAATGGTGAAGGGTTGAAGGAATAGACGATTTTTACATTTCAAAATGTTGTATTCAATATTTTCCCCCTTAAATTTGAGATGAATATGTTTTCAGAGGTTTCTTGATAATAAAACGTGGAATTATTTCTATGCGCCACCATGAGCTCTTTCCAAGCTCCCCTCTCTCATTTTCCCCATGTGTTTTATACACAGTCGAGTGCCGATTCCAGTTCAGTGGTGCCGATATGCGAAGGTTGACTTTAATCAACGATGTTGGGCGCCCTTTCCCCATAAGCATTTATCGAACGTTTAAAAAAAAATCGTCGAAGTGTCCGATCTTCCCCTTGTATCTCTTTCCACGTGCGCCGTCTTTGTGCCCTCTCCCAAACTAGCTCGACATTTAGTGGGTATCGTCAAAACCGAAAACCACGCCAAAATTTCCTTTTTAGAATATATTCAAATCGAATGATTATAACAATAAATATTTAAGATATATTTACGGTATTTAAAATTACCGGTTATTTTATTTTAGGTGCCTTTTAAATGCCATTTTTTAGTCTCGTGTGGTTAAAAAACTTTTATTAAGTTGATATAATTTGCATTTATACTTTTGTTTCTTCCAACTAATTTTTTTTGTTATAATTATTAAGTAATCTAACATGTGAAACATTCAATGCTATTGAGCTTGGTTATGATCGATAACGCACCATCTCTGATAATCGATATGTATTGAACATGCTGAATGTCCATTCTGAAAACTTTTCATATTTTATTTATGATTTTATTTTTTCTGTTCTTGCATGGGTCATAGAAAGCATGAATACATGAACTGGATCGAAGTAATATAGGGTATGTCCATAGTGTATGCGCCGATTTGTATATGATCATAATATGAATTGCAGAATATACTCAAATTTTGCAGACTTGAAGATATAAAGACATTTTACTTGAGCCAAAAAAAAGCAGCAAAAAAATAAACAAACTTGTTTCTCATTAGAATGTGTTCTCCTGTCCATGGGATATTTGGCTGTAGCCGTAAAGGAAGGGCTCCATGGCCCGGGTGTTGGGGTTGGGGCGCATGGGCAAAGTACGATCTGCGAGAGATGTCAAGGCGGCCGGTGCCGTAGCCAAGTGGTTTAATTAGCCCGACTACTACACCATGGAAGTCCAAGGTTCGATTCCCGGTCCGTTCTGGAGCAAGAATTTGTATTTTATGGTTGTCTCGAGTTAGAGACATCATGATGGAGGAATCGATTATAACAGAAACTATGTATTTCAGATTTCTTTATATCACAAAGAAATGTTATGACAATCTTATCAGCGTGTGAAAATCAGTTATATTGTTAAAAAGTAGACTGGATCATGTGGTTCGAAAGTATAGCTTTTTCACAATCATAAAATAGTTAGTCAATAATCAATGATGTAAAAACATTAATGGGGAGTTATTTTGCACAGCAGAAGGGGGAAAATTATAATGCAAAACTATATTACAGAGGAAACTAACTTTTTGTGAAGTTTTCTGACGATTCCCTTTTGATATTACATTTGATCGTAAAGTCGACCGACAGTGATGATTCAAACTACGTTTATTGCACACTTGATAAGTTACGGCTTCATTTGGGAGTTTTGTTTACCTGATAGTAAAATGGAGGACGTAAACTCGTCCGACATAATTATGCGATTCAAATCTAGTCTGCAGGCACAGAACACGAAGAACGAGCTGAAATATTTGATATTCTGACCCCAAAAACGGAACATTTTGTGCACTGTATAAAATGTATGAAATTGTGAAGATGATATGGCTCTCAATCATCTCACTAAATAACTGAAGCGAGCTCGAACTTATATATAATTAATAAATTTCTATAGCTGGCATACCGTTTGCAATCACTAGGAAGAAAACATGTAGGCTACTCCAAACCTTATGGTTCTCTCTCAGGTGCATTAACATGATTATTAAATGCGAACACACTGATCAAGCAAACAATCAAGCTACTCTGACGAAGCTTGGAAAACACCGAAGCAAATGCTAAATTGCACAAGCAAAATGTTCGCTATATGTATACCCTTTTGCTTTTTAGCAATAGCTTAATCGTCAAGTTAATGCAGCAGTCAGCAAGTTCTTTAGTTTACTAGCAAAAGCATTTGCTCACTTATTCTTATGCATACGAAACCAAGCAAACGCCAAGCATAAATTAAGCCTAGGAAAGCAATTGCTATCATTTTTCATCAAAGACATTACAAGGGGAAGACCGGACCCTTCTGCGATGTTTTGAAATGTTCGATTTCGCTAATGGGAAAGGGCGCCCAACAGAGTTGAGTAAGTAAACCGCATCACATATAGATATACGCGACTGTGTATAAAACAAATGAGAATAATGGGGGTTGGGGGAGACGGCACATGTAGATAATTCCACCTTTTCATCCCCAGAAATCTGTAAGATATATTAATCTCTAATCTTAGTGAAAAAAAATATGAGAAGAAAAAAAAATGTAAAACTCGTACATTCCTTGACCCCTCATGAGTTTTCTCATGTGTTTTGTACACAACCAAAAATGGCGATACGAGACGGTCTATACTTCCTTGAAGCAGTAGGGCGCAGGTCTTCTCGATAGTTTCATTACGCGCTGTACTATCTAGTCTGTATCACCTTACATTACCTATGTTTTCATGCATCTGATCTAACAGAGTATGGATCTCGAACAAACAAGAATCCACGCCAAAATGATTAGAGTTATTAATCTCGCCAATTTTAATAGTTCATAAGCGCTTTTACAATATTGATTTTCAATACAGTATTTATAATTACCAGTTATTTAATGTTAAATATCTTTCAATGCCATTTATCTTACTTTTGACCCCAAAAAAAACTTTTTAGAAATAAAATGAAAATTCGAATTACAAAAGCAACCAAATTTGCAGTTATTTTTCTGTTACCACAATCATATATTTTTCCTTTGATTATAAATTAATCATTAATCTAACAAATAAAATGGTCGATACGTGCGGTCTTGTTATGATCGATAAACGCGTAATCACTTATAATCGATATGTACTGAAAATGCTAAATGAGCAAAGTTATATTTAAAAAAAACTAATTTATGATTTTTCGTTTTCTGTTGTTGCATCGGCCCGTTGTAAATCGAATACGTGAACAGTATCGAAACTGATATTTCCACTTTTCAAGATAAAGTATGTCCACTGTGTATGCGCCGATTTGTATTTGATCACATAAATTGTAGAATATTTTCAATTTTTTTAAAACTTGACGATAAGGAACTTTTTAATTAAGCCACAAAAAGTTGCTAAAAATTGTCATTTTACGTTCATGGAGGAAACAAAGCATGTTTCCCCTGTTTCTCATTACAATATCCCTGGGTGGAATACGAAGCAGCTAATCAGAAACAAGGATTTTGTTAGCGCTCTTCCGTCCGTTTCAGAAACAGTTTTTTTTTTATTGGTCTAGTGCCAATTCCTCTAATTACCAACTCGTCTACTATCATATGGTATACCATCAGTTCGTCCACTATCCGCATGGTCTAATTGTCATTTCGTTCACCCACCATTTCGTCTAAGAACCAGTCGGCCCAGTAGCCATTTCATGTATAAAATTTGGTCTAATTGAACTAAATGTTATTGGGCTACATGAATGAAAAGAAAAAATGGGTATTAGACTAACTGGTTATTGGAAGGAAATGGTCATAGACGAACTGGTGATTATACGAGGGGATATATAGACAATTTATTTTCGACGAAATTGTTGTTTGTTTGGGGCGAGAATGGCATTAGACTATAACAATGAGTTTAGACAGAGACATTACAAGGGAAAGACTGGACAGTTAATAGAGAGCGTAATGAAACGCTTGGAAGAGCGCCCTACAGCGCTCAGCTCAGTGAGTAATCAATCGCGTATCGCCTTTTTTGGATGTGTACAAAAATACATGAGAGAGATGGTGGAGGGAAGGAATAGACGAATTTTACATGAAAATTATTTTTTCTTCAATTTTGTTTCCCTGAAATTAGGGCTGAATATATCTTAGAGGTTTCTGGAAAAGAAAAGGTGGAATTGTCCACATCAAAGATATTACAAGGGGAAGATCGGACAGTACATAGACCGCGTAATGAAACGCTCGGGAAGGGCGCCCTACAGCGTTGATTAAGTAACGACCTTTTTTTTACATTTTGCGTATCGCGAGATGGTTGTGTACAAAACATATGAGAGAAATGGTGAAGGATTGAGGGAATAGACGATTTTTACATTTCAAAATTTTTGTATTCAATATTTTCCCCCTTAAATTTGAGATGAATATATTTTCAGAGGTTTCTTGATAATAAGACGTGGAATTATTCCTATGCGCCACCATGAGCTCTTTCCAAACTCCCCTCTCTCATTTTCCCCATGTGTTTTATACACAGTCGCGTGCCGATTCCAGTTCAGTGGTGCCGATATGCGAAGGTTGACTTAATCATAATCAACGATGTTGGGCGCCCTTTCCCATAAGCATCAGGGGGGTGAAACTCCGCTTCTGCATCCGGTTAGACATGGGGAAATTTTGGAAGGTCAAAAGTGCACACTGCTCCCATTTTTCGCGTACAAGCCTATGGACACCACACCTTCATGGCACACCAGCGAAACGGAGGCGTGGTCATAATTGGCCTGCGCGCACAGCGTAAAGATATGCAAATAAGTGTATTGTTACCAATTAGCATAATGCGCGACGTGATTGATTATGAAATGAATTCATAGAGTTGCGTCTTTGGTAAATAATATTAATAAGGTAGACTATGTCATTCATTCCCCCGTTCACCCCCGGTATATTCAGCAGTGTTAATTCATCTTTCCTTGTTTACATATTTTCCTGTCGCGATTATTACTACATCAATTAATAAAATTATTTATTTGCTATAGCTATTTCCCTTGAAGAAATGTGGAAGCTTACAAGGAATTCATAGGATTGAACTTAGGGATCTGCTTGCTCGATCTATTCATGCAGTCATCACTGCATATTATTTTCATTACACATCATTATAATAGCCATAATTATTAATATGTTTGGGTTTTTTTTAGGGGGGGGGTAAATACTTAAAATGATCAGAGAAATCTGAGCAAGAGAGCAAGGCAATTTAGAAGGCCATTTTTTCTTTATTTTGAAATTGAAATGAACAATCTGGTGCAAATCTTATAAAGATTAAAAAAAAAAAAAATTCTGAGTTTGGGATGGGAGCAAAATTAAGACAGCCCAGTACCCCCCCCCCCCCTCCCCCGGAATGACTTCACTCTCATCAAGGCTATCTTAAAAAGGTCACTTCCAAACAAGATGAAATTTTATTTGTACCTGCCCGCCCCAAAATCTATCCATCGATCCCACCCTTCCCCCCTCTCTCTTCCACACACACACATACATGTACCACATAATCATGCGAGCAAACAATTATTCTCATATCATTTTTATCCCACTCTTAAATCAAACTCATTTATCTCTTTAGGAAGAATATCTAATTTGGCTGCACCTGATCTTAAAATGTCACAGTATGCCATATTTTTATGAGCTATCTTGCCATGCATGCATGGTATTTTGATACTCTATGTTATACTCTTACCTGTTGTACTAGTATTATACCCATAGATACCTGACAAACAAAATCAATCAATCAGTAGCACCATCATATTCCAGTCATATAGAAGTATTCTTCATTATCATCATTACCTACATCACAACACAGTTTGGTAGCAATAACATCATTATCACATATCTTTCACGCAATGTGAATAAATAAATCACGAATATCAAGATTAGAAAGTATATTTCAAATTAAAATATTTATTAAGGAATCAATTTCTGAATATGTGATCAAAATATTCCTATCCTCTTTTTCTCGCCAAAGCATCACATTACATCAGAAAAATGCATATAATGAATGCAACAGAAATTGCAAGGCTGTTACAAGGGAGGGGATGTAATTTTTTTGGTAAAATCTAGAGAAAACAAATTTAAAAAAATCACTTTCATAGGTATTGATAAGCCTTATATAGTCAATATAAGGGGACATCAAGGATGTCATTAAAAAAATTAACGATATACCTCTCTCTCAAAGTCGGTTACTCAAATATCAAGTAATTTTTTTTCAGCATTTGCTGACAAGAAATAGCATGCTAATCTAACCGAGGGCACTTCACAAAAAAGGGAGCACATTGCCACATTTCTCTAAAGAGTGCCTTCCCAAATCTGCACATTAGTAAATTAGTAACAAAATTGCTTATTGTCTATTGTTGTGAAGTGCTGCTAGAGCTGTGTTCTATTTCCAACAATTTTTTTTTTCATTTGAAGAGCTAATTTAGTTCATAATACTGGACATGAACAATACAGTGCTACAAGAACAAAAAGAGATTAAAAACGAACAAAACAGTGCAACTTTTCACTTCCCCAAAAAATAAATTAACAGCTTAATGTCCAGCACTACAGATCCTTGTTTCATAAAGACGTCAATTATGGTAAATTTGCCACAATTGTAACTAGCATGGGAACCTCAATGTTGATCTGTTACTTTAATGTTTCCATGGTTATTACCAGAATGGCAAAGAGTTAGAGTAGTGGTTAGACTTAATGAAATGGAGTGAGAGTGATTTCTTAATCCTTTGTTCTGTCACCTTGTTTTTTTTTAGTATGCACATTTTCAATGAAAATCCATTATTTCTTATTGTCTTATGTATGTCTGTAGGCATGTACATAGCCCAGAACTCAGTAAAGACCCATTCTGAATTGATTATATTACCAGAATACAACTTATCCCTTTCAAACTACTTATATCATTAACAGTTCTTTCACTACTACTACATGTAGATGATTAGAACATTAATAAAGGGTGGGTAGGTGTGCCCTTTGGGAAAATATTTCAATCTTGTGTGAAACCTATGGACCTAAATATCAATACTCCAATTTTTTTCTACAGATGTGTAGTTCAAGCAACATTCAATATGTATTGACATGTTTATTCAAATTCATTCAATTTTTAAAATGTGTAATTGTGATGAAGTAGCTACTTGTCATGAACTTGGCCTCCACATTTCTTCTTATAATCTGCCCTGGTGATACTCAAACTGCCTGCGGAACCTGCATGGTAAACACAAAAAAGAAAAGAACAAAATGAGCTGCTGATATAAATTATTCTTACTCATCTAGTTCAGTTATTAGGGAGTTTTAAACTTTTAATTAGGCCCTAATCTTCCATGCAATATTGTTTAGATAATGCACATGTAGTAATCTATATAGCAAGATAAAAATCATAGATCACTATTTATAAGCATTATTCATAGAACTTTTTAGATTAAGTGTGTAAACTCATTCAAATATATATCATAAAATTGCTCTCAATATTTTGATATTTTGATATCACATATGACTCATGTAGATAAGATAAGAGACATGGACAATAAGTATGCATTGATGAGAATGGAAATACTGGTGAATCTGAATCCAAATAAATATTTACTCACAACGGAGCTTTACTATATGGGATAACATGATTCAGAAAAATTTGCTATAGCCCTCCCCCCCCCCCCCAAATAAAAAAGAAATAGGAGGCCTTTTTTTAACGAAAACAAGCATACCTTACAAGTTTTCAGTTCAAATATCCTGTTCCTCATCAGATTGTAACTCTTGGTGATGTGTAAGTGGTAGTTGACTTTGTACTTCTGACTGGGCTGGGACTGCTAAGAACTTGATCCCATTGGATCTGCAATTCAAAATACACACAATACAGTTTAGAATTTTAGAGGTGATAAACAAAATTCCTCTTTTAAAACAATATTTTCAAAATTTCCAGCTAGTCCTATCCTAAGCCTATGAATATTCCCAACTAGAAAAAAGCTGGTCTTGACCGAAAACTTCCTTCTCTCTGTATTATGTTCCACTGACGAAATAGGCATAGACCTACCTGGCTCTGTTTCCACTGACCATCTTCATTGTCAATAAGAGTCAGTAAATGGTTCAAGCATATACGTGGCCTACTATAGCGAGGCCTTTTGTCAATCTTATACACCAAGCCAGCTTTGACAGATGTAGGACAATTATTATTTGTGTGATAATTTGGCTCTCGCTCATTCACCAGTGCAAGACAATTGGTTTTTTTTTAATCGTCTAGATCTATAAACATGTGAATCTCTACATCTAAGTGAGTTCCTCTTTAAGTTTGATTTTTATTTTTAAAAAAAGTTAGCTTGCTCGCAAGTTTAGATGACCCTTTGCCTTTCACCATAAATATGGTCAAGTGAGGAGGACAATAAAGATAAATCAATTGGATCAGCCCTCTCTCTACTTATACTTATAAAATTCAGAATGGGGCACTTTAAATTTTGTCACCCCTTCCCATAAAAAAATTGCACTCATGGTATACGATAACTGAGCAGTTTGAAACCTGACAAAGAAATGTTGTCCCCAAAAAATAAGAATCATTTAACTCCGTTATATAATTTTAGTCCAATGGTCCAGACAGGGACTAGAATAAAGTTAATTTAAATCTTCGTAGAAAAATTCAAACCAGACAGATCTAGAATTTCATTTTTAGAAATCAAGATCTAAGTTAGACCTATCCTAGGGCCTTACTTTTTAGTAAAAAAAGACTAATGTTAAAATCTGCCTCAAACCATTCCACCAGTGGGTAGTGGCAAATCTATATCATTCCAAATAGATTTAGTTCATTTAAATAATTGATTTAAGATTAATTTCTTTTTAAATGCAGAGAATTATATTGATTCATATAAAGATGGAATAGCGGTGTCAAAAAATCAGTAGGCTCAGGCCCAACTTTAAACTTCAACTCAAGCTTGTCAGTGACATTAATTCCCAACACCTAATGACCTAGCCTACATCGCTATCGGCAATTTCGCAGCCGGCTGGCACCGGCGGTATCAATGCCCATTTCCCGCTCTGACTATATTATTTGGCTTAGATTTAATGCAGCTTTGCCGTTACTGAACAAGTCCACATTTACCCCTGATATATGACAATGTACTGAAATACAGATTTAATAAGGACGGACATGAAGCATTCTAATTAACCAACTTTGTTCTACGAAAAACTATATTTTCTGAGAAAATATGTCAGTCAGATCCGGAGTCAGATCTCAGTAATGGAAATATGGAAATTGTGGTTTCCGTAGTAAACAACACAAAGTACATAAGGCCCTGACTGCGACGCCGAACCCCAGCAGCAAACACATTACAATTACAACCGAGATCAAAGCACGAAATTGAATTTAACTTACTTTTATTTGTATGGAATGCCATTACTTTGATGTAGATGTTCCCTCATATATTTTCTGCTCAACTGAATTTCACTCAGAAATCATGATTCCGGATACTAATTCTATAAACAGATAATTAGTCTTGCTATTGTATTTCAAATGTTGAATTTCGCAGAGTAAAAAAGAACAACACTTCGCACAGATATCGTAGGGAATTGTGGGAAGGAAAAAAATGTTTAATGCATGAGGACATGAATAAAACATTAGCGTTTTATCCAATCATACAAGTGCATTATGCGTATTTTGACGTCATTACTCATGAATTAAACATTGACCTTCCAAAATCAACCTTCAAATTGGCCAAATGGCAGCCATGTTTATTATGTACAAAACCTATGGAAAATCAAAAACGCGCGTAAAGAGTTCCCTCTCTAGCTCCCTTCGGGAGCTTACGTATACGTAAGATCGTATCTCTGTGATAAGCATTTATCGAGCGTTAAAAAAAAAATCGTCGAAGTGTCCGATCTTCCTCTCGTATCTCTTTCCACGTACGCCGTCATTGTGCCCTCTCCCAAACCAGCTCGACATTTAGTGGGTATCGTCAAAACCGAAAACCACGTCAAAATTTCCTTTTTAAAATATATTCAAATCGAATGATTGTAACAATAAATTTTTCAAAATATATTTACGGTATTTAAAATTACCGGTTATTTTATTTTAGGTGCCTTTTAAATGCCATTTTTTAGTCTCGTGTGGTAAAAAAACTTTTATTAAGTTGATATAATTTGCATTAATATTTTTGTTTCTTCCAACTAATTTTTTTTGTTATAATTATTAAGTAATCTAACATGTGAAACGTTCAATGCTATTGAGCTTGGTTATGATCGATAACGCACCATCTCTGATAATCGATATGTATTGAACATGCTGAATGTCCATTCTGAAAACTTTTCATATTTTATTTATGATTTTATTTTTTCTGTTCTTGCATGGGTCATAGAAAGCATGAATACATGAACTGGATCGAAGTAATATAGGGTATGTCCATAGTGTATGCGCCGATTTGTATATGATCATAATATGAATTGCAGAATATACTCAAATTTTGCAGACTTGAAGATATAAAGACATTTTACTTGAGCCAAAAATAAGCAGCAAAAAAATAAACTAACTTGTTTCTCATTAGAATGTGTTCTCCCGTCCATGGGATATTTGGCTGTAGCCGTAAAGGAAGGGCTCCATGGCCCGGGGGTTGGGGCGCATGGGCAAAGTACGATCTGCGAAAGGCGGCCGGTGCCGTAGCCAAGTGGTTTAATTAGCCCGACTACTACACCATGGAAGTCCAAGGTTCGATTCCCGGTCCGTTCTGGAGCAAGAATTTGTATTTTATGGTTGTCTCGAGTTAGAGACATCATGATGGAGGAATCGATTATAACAGAAACTGTGTATTTCAGATTTCTTTATATCACAAAGAAATGTTAAGACAATCTTATCAGCGTGTGAAAATCAGTTATATTGTTAAAAAGTAGACTGGGTCATGTGGTTCGAAAGTATAGCTCTTTCACAATCATAAAATAGTTGGTCAATAATCAATGATGTAAAAACATTAATGGGGAGTTATTTTGCACAGCAGAAGGGGGAAAAAATTATAATGCAAAACTATATTACAGAAGAAACTAACTTTTTGTGAAGTTTTCTGACGATTCGCTTTTGATATTACATTTGATCGTAAAGTCGACCGACAGTGATGATTCAAACTACGTTTATTGCACACTTGATAAGTTACGGCTTCATTTGGGAGTTTTGTTACCTGACAGTAAAATGGAGGACGTAAACTCGTCCGACATTATTATGCGATTCAAATCTAGTCTGCAGGCACAGAACCCGAAGAACGAGATGAAATATTTGATATACTGACCCGAAAAAGGGAACATTTTGTGCACTGTATAAAATGTATAAAATTGTGAAGATGATATGGCTCTCAATCATCTCACTAAATAACTGATGCGAGCTCGAACTTATATATAATTAATAAATTTCTATAGCTGGCATACCGTTTGCAATCACTAGGAAGAAAACATGTAGGCTACTCCAAACCTTATGGTTCTCTCTCAGGTGCATTAACATGATTATTAAACGCGAACACACTGATCAAGCAAACAATCAAGCTACTCTGACGAAGCTTGGAAAACACCGAAGCAAATGCTATATTGCACAAGCAAAATGTTTGTTATATGTATGCGCTTTTGCCTTTTAGCAATAGCTTAATCGTCAAGTTAATGTAGCAGTCGGCAAGTTCTTTAGCTTACTAGCAAAAGCATTTGCTCACTTATTCTTATGCATACGAAACCAAGCAAACGCCAAGCATAAATTAAGCCTGGGAAAGCAATTGCTATCATTTTTCATCAAAGACATTACAAGGGGAAGACCGGACCCTTCTGCGATGTTTTGAAATGTTCGATTTCGCTAATGGGAAAGGGCGCCCAACAGAGTTGAGTAAGTAAACCTCATCACATATACGCGGCTGTGTATAAAACATATGAGGATAATGGGGTTGGGGTGACGGCAAATGAGGATAATTCCACCTTTTCATCCCCAGAAATCTGTAAGATATATTCATCTCTAATTTTAGAGAAAAAAATATAAGAAGAAAAAATTAAAATGTAAAAATCGTACATTCCTTGACCCCTCATGAGTTTTCTCATTTTTGTTTTGCACACAACCAAAAATGGCGATACGAGACGGTCTATACTTCCTTGAAGCAGTAGGGCGCAGGTCTTCTCGAGAGTTTCATTACGCGCTGTATTGACTATCTAGTCTATATCACCTTACATTGTCTATGTTTTCATGCATCTGATTTACCAGAGTATTGATCTCGAACAAACCAAAATCCACGCCTAAATAATATGAGTTTTTAATCTCGCCAAATACTTCGAAAGCTTTAACCATTTTTAATTTTTGATACAGTATTTATAATCATCAGTTGTTTTTGTTTGATATCTTTTAATGCCATTTATCTTACTTTGGACCAAAAAATAAACTTTTTAGGAAATAAAATATAAATTAGGTTTACAAAATTGACAAAATTTGCACTTATATTTCTGTTACCACCAACTTATATTTTTTTCTTTGATTATAAATTAATCTAATTTTTTTTAAAGGATGTTTTATTGTATTCTCTCAAATCAAAATAAACATTCACATTCCATAAGCAAGTT
This sequence comes from Lytechinus pictus, assembly GCF_037042905.1. Lineage (NCBI taxonomy): Eukaryota > Metazoa > Echinodermata > Echinoidea > Temnopleuroida > Toxopneustidae > Lytechinus > Lytechinus pictus. The sequence continues at coordinate 14,299,049 of NC_087253.1, read as the reverse complement.
GTACAAACTATTTGAAACTTGATTATAAATTATACAATGAATCCAAAACAAATATAATTATACAAACTATACATCAAACTTCAAAGATACTAGAAATTAATACTAATGCGTTTCAGCAATTACAAAATGAAATATCAACAAGATGTATGAATGATAAGAGAAAAAAAAAGATAAAAAGTGTTGTTCTACCTCCCAACCCCCCCCCCCCCCCCCCCCCGTCCCCAGGTTAGGAGCACCCTCCCCTTTTTATGCCTATAAAAAATTCGAATTACAAAAGCAACCAAATTTGCACTTGTTTTTCTGTTACCACCAACTTATATTTTTTCCTTTGATTATAAATTAATCATTAATCTAACAAATAAAATGGTCGATACCTACAGTCTGGTTATGATCGATAAACGCGCAATCACTTATAATCGATATGTACTGAAAATGCTAAATGAGCAAAGTTATATTAAAAAAAAACTAATTTATGATTTTTTGTTTTCTGTTGTTGCATTGGCCCGTGATAGATCGAATACGTGAACAGTATCGAAACTGATATTTCCACTTTTTAAGATAGAGTACCTCCACAGTGTATGCGCCGATTTGTATTTGATCACATGAATTGTAAAATATTTTCAATTTTTACAGACTTGACGATGAGGAACTTTTAAATTAAGCCACATAAAAAATTGCAAAAAAATTGTCATTTTACATTCATGGTGGAAACAAAGCATGTTTCCCATGTTTCTCATTACAATATCCCTGGTTGGAATAATAAGCAGCTAATCAGAAACAAGGAATTTGTTAGCGCTCTTCCGTCCGTTTCAGAAACAGTTTTTTTTTATTGGTCTAGTGCCAATTCCTCTAATTACCAACTCGTCTAATTTGGTATACCATCAGTTCGTCCACTATCCACATGGTCTAATTTTCATTTCGTTCACCCCCCATTTCGTCTAATAACCAGTCGGTCCAGTAGCCATTTCATGTATACCATTTGGTCTAATTGAACTAAATGTTATTGGGCTACATGAATGAAAAGAAAAGTGGGTATTAGACTAACTGGTTATTGGAAGGAAATGGTCATCGACGAACTGGTGATTATACGAGGGGATATATGGACAATTTATTTTCGACGAAAATGTTGTATGTTTGGATGTGTACAAAAATACATGAGAGAGATGGTGGAGGGAAGGAATAGACGAATTTTACATGAACATTATTTTTTCTACAATTTTTTTTCTCTGAAATTAGGGCTGAATATATCTTAGAGGTTTCTGGAAAAGAAAAGGTGGAATTGTCCACATCAAAGATATTACAAGGGGAAGATCTTTCCTATGCACCACCATGAGCTCTGTCCAAATCCCCTCTCTCATTTTCCCCATGTGTTTTATACACAGTCGCGTGCCGATTCCAGTTCAGTGGTGCCGATATGCGAAGGTTGACTTAATCATAATCAACGATGTTGGGCGCCCTTTCCCCATAAGCATTTATCGAGCGTTTAAAAAAAATCGTCAAAGTGTTCGATCTTCCTCTTGTATCTCTTTCCACGTGCGCCGTCATCGTGCCCTCGCCCAAACCAGCTCGACATTTAGTGGGTATCGTCAAAACCGAAAACCACGCCAAAATTTCCTTTTTCAATTATACTAAAATCGAATGATTGTAACAATAAATATTTGATATAAATTTACGGTATTTAAAATTACCGGTTATTTTATTTTAGGTGCCTTTTAAATGCCAATTTTTAGTCTCGTATGGTTAAAAAACTTTTATTAAGTTGATATAATTTGCATTTATACTTTTGTTTCGTCCAATTAATTTTTTTTGTTATAATTATTAAGTAATCTAACATGTGAAACATTCAATGCTATTGAGCTTGGTTATGATCGATAACGCACCATCTCTGATAATCGATGTGTATTGAACATGCTGAATGTCCATTCTGAAAACTTTTCATATTTATTTATGATTTTATTTTTTCTGTTCTTGCATGGGTCATAGAAAGCATGAATACATGAACTGGATCGAAGTAATATAGGGTATGTCCATAGTGTATGCGCCGATTTGTATATGATCACAATATGAATTGCAGAATATACTCAAATTTTGCAGACTTGAAGATATAAAGACATTTTACTTGAGCCAAAAAAAAGCAGCAAAAAAAATAAACTAACTTGTTTCTCATTAGAATGTGTTCTCCCGTCCATGGGATATTTGGCTGTAGCCGTAAAGGAAGGGCTCCATGGCCCGGGGGTTGGGGCGCATGGGCAAAGTACGATCTGCGAGAGATGTCAAGGCGGCCGGTGCCGTAGCCAAGTGGTTTAATTAGCCCGACTACTACACCATGGAAGTCCAAGGTTCGATTCCCGGGCCGTTCTGGAGCAAGAATTTGTATTTTATGGTTGTCTCGAGTTAGAGACATCTTGATGGAGGAATCGATTATAACAGAAACTATGTATTTCAGATTTCTTTATATCACAAAGAAATGTTATGACAATCTTATCAGCGTGTGAAAATCAGTTATATTGTTAAAAAGTAGACTGGATCATGTGGTTCGAAAGTATAACTTTTTCACAATCATAAAATAGTTAGTCAATAATCAATGATGTAAAAACATTAATGGGGAGTTATTTTGCACAGCAGAAGGGGGAAAAAATTATAATGCAAAACTATATTACAGAAGAAACTAACTTTTTGTGAAGTTTTCTGACGATTCGCTTTTGATATTACATTTGATCGTTAAGTCGACCGACAGTGATGATTCAAACTACGTTTATTGCACACTTGATAAGTTACGGCTTCATTTGGAAGTTTTGTTTCCTGATAGTAAAATGGAGGACGTAAACTCGTCCGACATAATTATGCGATTCAAATCTAGTCTGCAGGCAGAGAAACCGAAGAACGAGATGAAATATTTGATATTCTGACCCCAAAAGGGAACATTTTGTGCACTGTATAAAATGTATAAAATTGTGAAGATGATATGGCTCTCAATCATCTCACTAAATAACTGAAGCGAGCTCGAACTTATATATAATTAATAAATTTCTATAGCTGGCATACCGTTTGCAATCACTAGGAAGAAAACATGTAGGCTACTCCAAACCTTGTGGTTCTCTCTCAGGTGCATTAACATGATTATTAAATGCGAACACACTGATCAAGCAAACAATCAAGCTACTCTGACGAAGCTTGGAAAACACCGAAGCAAATGCTATATTGCACAAGCAAAATGTTCGCTATATGTATGCGCTTTTGCCTTTTAGCAATAGCTTAATCGTCAAGTTAATGCAGCAGTCAGCAAGTTCTTTAGCTTACTAGCAAAAGCATTTGCTCACTTATTCTTATGCATACGAAACCAAGCAAACGCCAAGCATAAATTAAGCCTAGGAAAGCAATTGCTATCATTTTTCATCAAAGACATTACAAGGGGAAGACCGGACCCTTCTGCGATGTTTTGAAATGTTCGATTTCGCTAATGGGAAAGGGCGCCCAACAGAGTTGAGTAAGTAAACCTCATCACATATACGCGGCTGTGTATAAAACATATGAGGATAATGGGGTTGGGGTGACGGCAAATGAGGATAATTCCACCTTTTCATCCCCAGAAATCTGTAAGATATATTCATCTCTAATTTTAGAGAAAAAAATATAAGAAGAAAAAATTAAAATGTAAAAATCGTACATTCCTTGACCCCTCATGAGTTTTCTCATTTTTGTTTTGCACACAACCAAAAATGGCGATACGAGACGGTCTATACTTCCTTGAAGCAGTAGGGCGCAGGTCTTCTCGAGAGTTTCATTACGCGCTGTATTGACTATCTAGTCTATATCACCTTACATTGTCTATGTTTTCATGCATCTGATTTACCAGAGTATTGATCTCGAACAAACCAAAATCCACGCCTAAATAATATGAGTTTTTAATCTCGCCAAATACTTCGAAAGCTTTAACCATTTTTAATTTTTGATACAGTATTTATAATCATCAGTTGTTTTGTTTGATATCTTTTAATGCCATTTATCTTACTTTGGACCAAAAAATAAAAATTTTAGGATATAAAATAGAAATTAGGTTTACAAAATTGACAAAATTTGCACTTATATTTCTGTTACCACCAACTTATATTTTTTTCTTTGATTATAAATTAATCTAATTTTTTTTAAAGGATGTTTTATTGTATTCTCTCAAATCAAAATAAACATTCACATTCCATAAGCAAGTTGTACAAACTATTTGAAACTTGATTATAAATTATACAATAAATCCAAAACAAATATAATTATACAAACTATACATCAAACTTCAAAGATACTAGAAATTAATACTAATGCGTTTCAGCAATTACAAAATGAAATATCAACAAGATGTATGAATGATAAGAGAAAAAAAAAGATAAAAAGTGTTGTTCTACCTCCCAACCCCCCCCCCCCCCCCCCGTCCCCAGGTTAGGAGCACCCTCCCCTTTTTATGCCTATAAAAAATTCGAATTACAAAAGCAACCAAATTTGCACTTGTTTTTCTGTTACCACCAACTTATATTTTTTCCTTTGATTATAAATTAATCATTAATCTAACAAATAAAATGGTCGATACCTACAGTCTGGTTATGATCGATAAACGCGCAATCACTTATAATCGATATGTACTGAAAATGCTAAATGAGCAAAGTTATATTAAAAAAAAACTAATTTATGATTTTTTGTTTTCTGTTGTTGCATTGGCCCGTGATAGATCGAATACGTGAACAGTATCGAAACTGATATTTCCACTTTTTAAGATAGAGTACCTCCACAGTGTATGCGCCGATTTGTATTTGATCACATGAATTGTAAAATATTTTCAATTTTTACAGACTTGACGATGAGGAACTTTTAAATTAAGCCACATAAAAAAATGCAAAAAAATTGTCATTTTACATTCATGGTGGAAACAAAGCATGTTTCCCATGTTTCTCATTACAATATCCCTGGTTGGAATAATAAGCAGCTAATCAGAAACAAGGATTTTGTTAGCGCTTTTCCGTCCGTTTCAGAAACAGTTTTTTTTTTATTGGTCTAGTGCCAATTCCTCTAATTACCAACTCGTCTAATTTGGTATACCATCAGTTCGTCCACTATCCACATGGTCTAATTGTCATTTCGTTCACCTACCATTTCGTCTAATAACCAGTCGCAGGGGCCGCGGAACGGTTTTCAAAGTGGGGGGGGGGGCTGACCATGCAAAAAATCACAATCGAATGGTCATTTTTACGTTTTTGTACATGGTTTTGGAAAAAGTTGGGGGGCTGAAGCCCCCCAGCCCCCCTTCTCCGCTTCAGCGGCCTCTGAGTCAGTCCAGTAGCCATTTCATGTATACCATTTGGTCTAATTAAACTAAATATTAATTGGGCTACATGACTGAAAAGAAAAAATTGGTATTAGACTAACTGGTTATTGGACGAGAATGGTCATGGACGAATTGATGATTATACGAGGGGATATATGGACAATTTATTTTCGACGAAATTGTTGTTTGTTTGCGGCGAGAATGGCATTAGACTATAACAATGAGTTTAGACAGAGACACTACAAGGGAAAGACTGGACAGTTAATTGAGAGCGTAATGAAACGCTTGGAAGAGCGCCCTACAGCGCTCAGCTCAGTGAGTAATCAATCGCGTATCGCCATTTTTGGATGTGTACAAAAATACATGAGAGAGATGGTGGAGGGAAGGAATAGACGAATTTTACATGAACATTATTTTTTCTTCAATTTTGTTTCTCTGAAATTAGGGCTGAATATATCTTAGAGGTTTCTGGAAAAGAAAAGGTGGAATTGTCCACATCAAAGATATTACAAGGGGAAGATCGGACAGTACATAGACCGCTTAATGAAACGCTCGGGAAGGGCGCCCTACAGCGTTGATTAAGTAACGACCTTTTTTTACCTTTGCGTATCGCGAGATGGTTGTGTACAAAACATATGAGAGAAATGGTGAAGGGTTGAAGGAATAGACGATTTTTACATTTCAAAGTTTTTGTATTCAATATTTTCCCCCTTAAATTTGAGATGAATATATTTTCAGAGGTTTCTTGATAATAAGACGTGGAATTATTCCTATGCGCCACCATGAGCTCTTTCCAAGCTCCCCTCTCTCATTTTCCCCATGTGTTTTATACACAGTCGCGTGCCGATTCCAGTTCAGTGGTGCCGATATGCGAAGGTTGACTTAATCATAATCAACGATGTTGGGCGCCCTTTCCCATATCGAGCGTTTAAAAAAAATCGTCGAAGTGTTCGATCTTCCCCTTGTATCTCTTTCCACGTGCGCCGTCATTGTGCCCTCACCCAAACCAGCTCGACATTTCGTGGGTATCGTCAAAACCGAAAACCACGTCAAGAGTTCCTTTTTAAAATATATTCAAATCGAATGATTGTAACAATAAATTTACAATATATATTTACGGTATTTAAAATTACCGGTTATTTTATTTTAGGTGCCTTTTAAATGCCATTTTTTAGTCTCGTGTGGTAAAAAAACTTTTATTAAGTTGATATAATTTGCATTAATATTTTTCTTTCTTCCAACTAATTTTTTTTGTTATAATTATTAAGTAATCTAACATGTGAAACGTTCAATGCTATTGAGCTTGGTTATGATCGATAACGCACCATCTCTGATAATCGATATGTATGAACATACTGACTGTCCTTTCTGATAATTTTTCATATTTAATTTATGATTTTATTTTTTCTGTTCTTGCATGGGTCATAGAAAGCATGAATACATGAACTGGATCGAAGTAATATAGAGTATGTCCATAGTGTATGCGCCGATTTGTATATGATCATGATATGAATTGCAGAATATACTCAAATTTTGCAGACTTGAAGATATAAAGACATTTTACTTGAGCCAAAAAAAACAGCAAAAAATAAACTAACTTGTTTCTCATTAGAATGTGTTTTCCCGTCCATGGGATATTTTGCTGTAGCCGTAAAGGAAGGGCTCCATGGCCCGGGGTTGGGGCGCATGGGCAAAGTACGATCTGCGAGAGATGTCAAGGCCGGTGCCGTAGCCAAGTGGTTTAATTAGCCCGACTACTACACCATGGAAGTCCAAGGTTCGATTCCCGGTCCGTTCTGGAGCAAGAATTTGTATTTTATGGTTGTCTCGAGTTAGAGACATCATGATGGAGGAATCGATTATAACAGAAACTATGTATTTCAGATTTCTTTATATCACAAAGAAATGTTACGACAATCTTATCAGCGTGTGAAAATCAGTTATATTGTTAAAAAGTAGACTGGGTCATGTGGTTCGAAAGTATAACTTTTTCACAATCATAAAATAGTTAGTCAATAATCAATGATGTAAAAACATTAATGGGGAGTTATTTTGCACAGCAGAAGGGGGGAAAAAATTATAATGCAAAACTATATTACAGAGGAAACTAACTTTTTGTGCAGTTTTCTGACGATTCGCTTTTGATATTACATTTGATCGTAAAGTCGACCGACAGTGATGATTCAAACTACGTTTATTGCACACTTGATAAGTTACGGCTTCATTTGGAAGTTTTGTTACCTGATAGTAAAATGGAGGACGTAAACTCGTCCGACATAATTATGCGATTCAAATCTAGTCTGCAGGCAGAGAAACCGAAGAACGAGATGAAATATTTGATATTCTGACCCCAAAAGGGAACATTTTGTGCACTGTATAAAATGTATAAAATTGTGAAGATGATATGGCTCTCAATCATCTCACTAAATAACTGAAGCGAGCTCGAACTTATATATAATTAATAAATTTATATAGCTGGCATACCGTTTGCAATCACTAGGAAGAAAACATGTAGGCTACTCCAAACCTTATGGTTCTCTCTCAGGTGCATTAACATGATTATTAAATGCGAACACACTGATCAAGCAAACAATCAAGCTACTCTGACGAAGCTTGGAAAACACCGAAGCAAATGCTAAATTGCACAAGCAAAATGTTCGCTATATGTATACGCTTTTGCTCTTTAGCAATAGCTTAATCGTCAAGTTAATGCAGTAGTCAGCAAGTTCTTTAGCTTACTAGCAAAAGCATTTGCTCACTTATTCTTCTGCATACGAAACCAAGCAAACGCCAAGCATAAATTAAGCCTAGCAAAGCAATTGCTATCATTTTTCATTAAAGACATTACAAGGGGAAGACCGGGCACTTCTGCGTTGTTTTGAAACGTTCGATTTCGCTCATGGGAAAGGGCGCCCAACAGAGTTGAGTAAGCAAACCGCATCACATATACGCGGCTGTGTATAAAACATATGATGATAATGGGGTTGGGGGAGACGGCACATGTAGATAATTCCACCTTTTCATCCCCAGAAATCTGTAAGATATATTCATCTCTAATCTTAGTGAAAAAAAATATGAGAAGGAAAACAAGTGTAAAACTCGTACATTCCTTGACCCCTCATGAGTTTTCTCATTTTTGTTTTGCACACAACCAAAAATGGCGATACGAGACGGTCTATACTTCCTTGAAGCAGTAGGGCGCATGTCTTCTCGATAGTTTCATTACGCGCTGTATTGACTATCTAGTCTATATCACCTTACATTGTCTATGTTTTCATGCATCTGATTTACCAGAGTATTGATCTCGAACAAACCAAAATCCACGCCTAAATAATATGAGTTTTTAATCTCGCCAAATACTTCGAAAGCTTTAACCATTTTTAATTTTTGATACAGTATTTATAATCATCAGTTGTTTTTGTTTGATATCTTATAATGCCATTTATCTTACTTTGGACCAAAAAATAAACTTTTTAGGAAATAAAATATAAATTAGGTTTACAAAATTGACAAAATTTGCACTTATATTTCTGTTACCACCAACTTATATTTTTTTCTTTGATTATGAATTAATCTAATTTTTTTTAAAGTATGTTTTATTGTATTCTCTCAAATCAAAATAAACATTCACATTCCATAAGCAAGTTGTACAAACTATTTGAAACTTGATTATGAATTATACAATAAATCCATAACAAATATAATTATACAAACTATACATCAAACTTCAAAGATACTAGAAATTAATACTAATGCGTTTCAGCAATTACAAAATGAAATATTAACAAGATGTATGAATGATAAGAGAAAAAAAAGATAAAAAGTGTTGTTCTACCTCCCAACCCCCCCCCCCCGTCCCCAGGTTAGGAGCACCCTCCCCTTTTTATGCCTATAAAAAATTCGAATTACAAAAGCAACCAAATTTGCACTTGTTTTTCTGTTACCACCAACTTATATTTTTTCCTTTGATTATAAATTAATCATTAATCTAACAAATAAAATGGTCGATACCTACAGTCTGGTTATGATCGATAAACGCGCAATCGCTTATAATCGATATGTACTGAAAATGCTAAATGAGCAAAGTTATATTAAAAAAAAACTAATTTATGATTTTTTGTTTTCTGTTGTTGCATTGGCCCGTGATAGATCGAATACGTGAACAGTATCGAAACTGATATTTCCACTTTTTAAGATAGAGTACCTCCACAGTGTATGCGCCGATTTGTATTTGATCACATGAATTGTAAAATATTTTCAATTTTTACAGACTTGACGATGAGGAACTTTTAAATTAAGCCACATAAAAAATTGCAAAAAAATTGTCATTTTACATTCATGGTGGAAACAAAGCATGTTTCTCATTACAATATCCCTGGTTGGAATAATAAGCAGCTAATCAGAAACAAGGATTTTGTTAGCGCTCTTCCGTCCGTTTCAGAAACAGTTTTTTTTTATTGGTCTAGTGCCAATTCCTCTAATTACCAACTCGTCTAATTTGGTATACCATCAGTTCGTCCACTATCCACATGGTCTAATTTTCATTTCGTTCACCCCCCATTTCGTCTAATAACCAGTCGGTCCAGTAGCCATTTCATGTATACCATTTGGTCTAATTAAACTAAATGTTATTGGGCTACATGAATGAAAAGAAAAGTGGGTATTAGACTAACTGGTTATTGGAAGGAAATGGTCATCGACGAACTGGTGATTATACGAGGGGATATATGGACAATTTATTTTCGACGAAAATGTTGTTTGTTTGGATGTGTACAAAAATACATGAGAAAGATGGTGGAGGGAAGGAATAGACGAATTTTACATGAACATTATTTTTTCTTCAATTTTTTTCTCTGAAATTAGGGCTGAATATATCTTAGAGGTTTCTGGAAAAGAAAAGGTGGAATTGTCCACATCAAAGATACTACAAGGGGAAGATCGGACCTAGACCGCGTAATGAAACGCTCGGGAAGGGCGTCCTACAGCGTTGATTAAGTAACGACCTTTTTTTACCTTTGCGTATCGCGAGATGGTTGTGTACAAAACATATGAGAGAAATGGTGAAGGGTTGAAGGAATAGACGATTTTTACATTTCAAAATGTTTGTATTCAATATTTTCCCCCTTAAATTTGAGATGAATATGTTTTCAGAGGTTTCTTGATAATAAAACGTGGAATTATTCCTATGCACCACCATGAGCTCTGTCCAAACTCCCCTCTCTCATTTTCCCCATGTGTTTTATACACAGTCGCGTGCCGATTCCAGTTCAGTGGTGCCGATATGCGAAGGTTGACTTAATCATAATCAACGATGTTGGGCGCCCTTTCCCATAAGCATTTATCGAACGTTTAATAAAAAAATCGTCGAGGTGTCCAATCTTCCTCTTGTATCTCTTTCCACGTGCGCCGTCATTGTGCCCTCTCCCAAACCGGCTCGACATTTTGTGGGCCTCGTCAAAACCGAAAACCACGTCAAAATTTCCTTTTTCAAATATACTAAAATCAAATGATTATAACAATAAATATTCAATATATATTTACGGTATTTAAAATTACCGGTTATTTTATTTTAGGTGCCTTTTAAATGCCATTTTTTAGTCTCGTGTGGTAAAAAAACTTTTATTAAGTTGATATAATTTGCATTTATATTTTTGGTTCTTCCAACTAATTTTTTTTGTTATAATTATTAAGTAATCTAACATGTGAAACATTCAATGCTATTGAGCTTGGTTATGATCGATAACGCACCATCTCTGATAATCGATATGTATTGAACATACTGACTGTCCTTTCTGATAATTTTTCATATTTAATTTATGATTTTATTTTTTCTATTCTTGCATTGGTCATAGAAAGCATGAATACATCAACTGGATCGATATTATATAGGGTATGACCATAGTGTATGTGCCGATTTGTATATGATCATAATATGAATTGCAGAATATACTGTTCATCCTTCAATACACAATAAGCGGACTTCCTTTGCCTCTTCTCTCATCATGCTCATACATGTAGGTTCCTTGAACCTCCTTTGTGTATCGTGCTTTGTATGTTGTAAGTTCCCTTTCTGTTCGTTTTTGCTTCAGTACCTCTTCTCATTCATGCACGTGACTGTTGTTTATCTGTTTCTGACCGGGACTTGTATTTCAGATTTCACTGTTCCTGCTATAGACATTTTAATGTCATCTAAAAAAAAAAATGCGTTTTCTGATTTTTCTTTAATATGGCAAATTCGGTAGATACACCATTCAATACAATTAACGATGATGACTTTCTTGACTTGTTTAGACCACCGTTAGTAGAAAGTGAATCAAACATAAATCCCTATGTTACTTCCTTTGAAAATCATGTTACAGACAAATTTAATTCATCATCACAAGAGTTGAATTATGATTTTGACACTGATAACAAATTTCCTGGTCCATGTTCTGAATACGTCACCCATAACCAGTTTAATAATGTTGTTAAGAAATTTGATAACTCCTCTTTTTCTCTTATACACCTTAATATTAGGAGCATTAACAAACACTTTGATGAATTACGGTTACTTTTGGATAATCCCACCATGCAAACATTTTCAGTAGTAGGTTTAACCGAAACATGGCTTTCTCATGATTCAAGCCTTCCATTCGCTCTCGATGGTTATGATCTTTTAGTTAACAACAGACAAAATAGGGTGGGTGGGGGCGTTGCGTTATATGTTTCACAATCTTATGATTATGTAGTTCGAGACGAGCTTAACAGCATGTCTGATACAATTGAATCTCTTTTTATTGAAATTACTATCTCTAACAGCAAAAACATTATCATAGGTGTTATATACAGGCCTCCGAGTTCGAATATCAAATCATTTCTAGATCATATCTCAGACTTGGTTAAAAATCCAATTTTTGATAGTAAACATTGCTTTATAATGGGCGATTTTAATATTGATTTATTAAAACAAAATAATGTTACACAAGATTTTTTGGAAATATTTTTATCCGCTTCTTACTTACCTTTAATATCTAAACCCACACGCGTAGTCAATGAATCCGCTTCGCTTATTGATAATATTTTCTGTAACGTTCTTCCCCCACCCGATTCCTTCATATTACTCTCTGATATCACTGATCACTTCCCTGTCTCGACTAATTTCTCTTTAAATGACAGATTCAATAACATATATAGCCGTCCATTAAAACGTAGAATAACACACGAAAATATAGCTCGTCTGGGTGCTAGTTTAGACGATATTGATTGGTCTTGTGTCCTTGATAATAATGACGTTAACTTGTCCTTTGAAAACTTTATGAACATTTTTAATTTACACTTTGACACCCATATTCCAAAACTTAGAGATAAGACATTTAACTACAAAAAATCACCGAAGCTCCCATGGATTTCTAAATCGCTCTTGCGTTCGATAAATAGAAAGAATAATTTATATTATAAATACAAAATGAAACGCTCTGAACAATCCAAACTTAAATATACTTGTTACAAAAATACATTGACAAAAATTATACGTTTAGAAAAGAAAAGATACTTTACTAATCAGTTACAACTTTACAAGCGTGATATGCAAAATACATGGAAAGTTTTAAAACAAGCAATGAATATAACAAATAACAAATCTAATATTACAAAAATTAGATCTGGCGATGTTATTTTTGAAGATTCTCACCAAATTTGTAGTATCCTGAATAATCACTTTTCTTCAATTGGGGAAAATCTTGCAAGTAATATTCCTCCCGCAACAAAACACTTTTCTGAATTTTTAGGCCCACCAAATTCTAGTTCAATGTTTCTCGCTCCAACTTATAATCAGGAGATAATTAATATTGTTTCTGATTTTAGTTCTAAAAAAAGTACAGGACATGATGACATCAATAATTTTCTTCTTAAGGGGGTAATATCGTCCATTGCGGATCCCCTTACTCATATATTCAATCTGTCACTTCTTAACGGCATTGTCCCCGAGAGCATGGAAATTGCAAAAGTCATTCCTTTGTTTAAAAAGGGTGATAAATTAGATGTTAATAATTACCGCCCAATTTCTTTGTTATCTACTTTGTCGAAAATACTTGAAAAGATTATTTATAAAAGAACTGTAAATTTTTTCAAATCAAATAATATTTTTTCAAATTCGCAATTTGGATTTAGGGAAAAGCATAGCACCACACATGCATTATTGAGTTTCATTGAAAAAGCGGCACATTCAATCGATAAATCTTCTCATTTAATTGGTTTGTTCCTGGACTTCTCCAAGGCCTTCGACACCATTAATCATGATATTTTACTTAACAAATTACATCATTATGGAGTGCGTGGGAAGGCCTTGGAATGGTTCAGGAGCTACCTCATGAATAGGAAGCAATATGTCTTTTTAAACGGTTGCAATTCTCAAATGAAAAAAAAATAATTGTGGAGTTCCCCAGGGTAGTATTTTAGGCCCGATTTTGTTTATAGTTTATATTAATGATTTTTGTAGATCATCAGATGTTCTTTCTTTCATTCTCTTTGCGGACGACTCCAACTTATTTTTTTCACATAAAAATCCTCTTCACCTTGCTAATATAATCAACTCTGAACTAGAAAATGTCACCGAATGGATAAGAGCAAATAAATTGTCACTAAATCTTCAAAAAACAAAATATATGTTGTTTAGCAACTCTATAAATACACTTCCTGTTGATATTATATTTGATGGAACTCCCTTGGAAAATGTATCCCATATTAAGTTTCTTGGAATAATAGTCGATAATAAGCTCTCATGGAAATTTCACATAGATAACATATGTAAAACTATTTCACGCAACATTGGTATAATTAACAAGCTTAAATTTTGTTTACCATTATCGTCTCTGCTGACATTATATTCATCCCTTATATTGCCTTATTTAAATTATGGAATTTTAGCGTGGGGTAATACACAACAAACACTCTTAGACAAATTACTCCTATTACAAAAGAAATCTCTACGTATTATATGTCACACGGCATATTTGTCTCATACTGACCCATTATTTTTTGAAAATAAAATATTGAAAATCAAAGACTTATATTTGTTTAATCTCGGTCAGTTTATGTATAACTATAACAACAACAACCTCCCAAATGTATTTAATTCAATTTTTCCAAAAAATCAATCCATTCACAACTATCCAACAAGGCGATTGGGTGAATTTCATTTACCACTTTTAAGAACTTTGCGGGCTCAGAACACATTTATATATGATGGACCGAAGTTATGGAACCCCTTCATAATGATATAACAAATGCAACATCTTTGAACTCTTTTAAGACTAAATTCAAATTATCTCTATTAAAACCTTATAATATACTCCCAAATTAAGTTTTAATTCATCATCTCTGTCAAGTCATCATTATTACTTTAAAGACTACAATTAAAACATAAAATAATTATTATCCTTTTTTTATTAAAAAAAAATCTGACACAAGTCCTTCTCCGATGTGCTCATTATTGAACCTCATACATTATTGTGTCTATCCTCTCCTCTATTTTCTCCTCTCCTGTCCGCTTATCCGCCTTCCTACCGGTTATTTGTTCACGGCATCAATCACATTTTTCGTGCATTATATTCATTCCAGGTTATTTTATATACTTTTTCTCCTTTTATACACATCATTGAATCCAGTTTGCTTGAGTCCACGACGGCATGTGTTCTATCTACATACAACAACACCCATCCATCTTCTCAGGGCATTTTTTTTTTTTTTTTTTTTTTTTTTCCTTCTCTTTTTCTGGGGGGGGGGGGTGGGTGGGGTGGGGAAAGGTGGATATTTTTAGGACGGGTTGTTTTGTCCATTATCTAACTGTATATTTTTGATAACTTTGTATTTATTTTGTGAGTATTTCCCTCTCAGTTATTGATTTTTTTTTTCATTTGATTATCTGTATTTATACTTTGCTATTTTGTTATTTTGTTATTTGTTGTGTCATCCATTTTTTTGAGGGGCCCACATTGTACAAGCATTGCTTTTTAGTGGGTCCCTCCATTTCCATCTTAATTTAATTTCTATTGAAAAATAGTATACTTATTTAAAACCTACAATGTGTTGCCCAAATTGTCTAAGTGTTTTTTTTTTTTTTTTTTTTTTTTTTTTTTTTTCACAACATATGTATCATTATTTTCTTTTTTTCTTTTTTTTGCAACGTATACAAATATTTATGTTTATATATGGTATACAATTCATGTATGTACAATTGATGGAAGTGAAATAAATAAATTTGAAGTGAAATAAATAAATTTGAATTTGAATACTCAAATTTTGCAGACTTGAAGAAATAAAGAACATTTTATTTGAGCCACAAAAAAAGCGGCAAAAATTGTCATTTCACGTTAATGGAGGAAAAAAAACATTGTTTCTCATTAAAGCTGCTCTGATTGGACTACCAAGCAGCCAATCAGATTCAATGTTATTTGTAAGTGTTCTCCCGTCCATGAGATATTTGGCAGTAGCCGTACTGTAAGGGCTACATCCCCGGGGGTTGGGGGTTGGGGCGCATGGGCAACATACGATCTGCGAGAGATGTCAAGGCCGGTGCCGTGGCCAAGTGGTTTAATTAGCCCGACTACTACGCCATGGAAGTCCAAGGCTCGATTCCCGGTCCGTTCTGGAGCAAGACATTTTTTATACATTGCTATTTTTTATCTTCCATCAAATAAATGAAAATGCGACGCTGCAAAAACTCGGGTGTTACGTTAACACCGGCCTGGTATCTCTATCGGAAATCGCAAGAGAAGTGTGGAAACAACACCAGGGGCCCGTAATACAAAGCTTAGCAATCAATCGTAGAACATTTTGCCACGGTTGATTGCATTGAATACAATGTACAATCAATCGTAAAAATCGAGCGTACGATTAATCGCAAACCTTTGTGTTAACGGGTCCCAGATATGAAACAAACTGATATTGTCTTAACACTATTTAGCATAAGTTGCATAAATGCCTGTCTGGTGTTAACCTAACCCAAAACCGGTGCTGTTTCAAATCCTTTGTGCTGTTTTCCGATATAGATACCAGGCTGGCGTTTTTGCAGTGTATATGCATGGAGCTATTAATAGCTCTATGGTATATGCATCATCGATACCAAAGTATCTACGAGTTAAAGATATATTTAAAGATGCTCGTGGACCTCAAATGCATCTGCGTTCGTATTATTTTTCTTTTTTATATTTGCACGTTTGATGTTCGGCTGCATAACAATATTTTGTATGAATTATTGTTGTCGGCATGGCAGTTCCGTTTGTCTTTTTCTTCATGTGAATTTAATTGCGCTGAAACGATTTTTTTTTTCGATTGGTCGAATGCAAATATTCCTCCAATTACCAACTCATCTACTATCACTTGGTATACCAGCAGTTCGTCCACATGGACTAATTGATGTTTGTTCACTCGCCACTTTGTCTAATAACCAGTTGGTCCAATAGCATCTTATTCCATGAACCATTTGGCCTAATTGAACTAAATGTTAATTGGTCTACATAAAGGAAAATGGGTATTAGACTCACTGGTTGTTGGACGGAAATGGTCATAGACGAACTGGTGATTATACGAGGAGATATATAGTCAGTTTATCGGACCAAAATGGTTGTTTGTTTATGGCGGGAATGGCATTTGACTAAAATAATGAGTTTGGACCAGGAACGGTTTACTTCCAAGTTGTCTATTGCCAATTCGTCCAATTGCCAACTGGTCTACTATAATTTGGTCTACCATCATTTCGTCCACTCACCACATGGTCTATTCTCTTTTAGTCTAATGCCATTCCGTCTAATAACCAGTTGGTCCAATCGCCATTTAGTCCATATACCATTTGGTCTAATTAAACTATTTAAAGTGTTGATTGTGCAAAATGAAGGAAAATAAAATGGGTATTAGACGAAATGGTAAGGGACGAACTGGTGATTAAACGAAGTGATGATTGGACGAAACGGTTGTTAGACGAAATTTTGATGGACGGAATGGCATTGGACTAAATGAAGGTAGACCATTTGTTGAGTGGATGAGTTGGCAGTAGACGAATTGGCAATTAACCCCAGGAAGTCAGGAACTCCTAACTCCCTATTTAGACCATGGATAGGTGGACGTGTTGGCAAAAGACGACTGATAATTTGTATGCGGTACGTGTGGATCTCGTACAAATCAAAATCCACGTCAAAATTTTTAAATATTTAAATATTGAAATATCAAGTTTAGAAGCATTTGCTAATTTTAATTATTATATTAAAAATTAAGGTATTTATAATTATCGGTTATTCAATTTTAGATATCTTTCAATGCTATTTTTTACTTCTGCATGGAAAAAATAAATGAAATAGAAATAAAGATAAAAAGTTCTAATTAAAATCAAATTAATATTTCTGTTTATTATACTAGTTCTAGTAACTTAGTTTTGTATTTGATTATGTAAAACAAAGCCTTTAAATAAAACAATAAATCTTGCTAATTTTACATGATCGATAACAAATTTTGATAATCGATATGTATTGAATGTGAAAAATGCGCATTCTGATATTTTTTTAATTTTTTAATTTTTTTTTTTAAATTTCTAATTTATGATTTCATATTTTCTACTGTTGCATTGGTCCGTGATAGCGTAAATACAGGGTCTGGATCATTTGCATTTGATTTTATGAATTACATAATAATTCAACTTGACAATAAGGAACTTTTTTAATTGAGACACAAAAGGTTGCAAAAATATATATTTCCCCGTTCATGGAGCTGAGGACGAGATAGCTGCCAAGCTATAATGCACCGGTGATCAGCGCGCGCCCGGGAAGGGTTGCCTTGGTTTGGAGGAGCCTTGGTGTAGTGGTTCTGATTCTCGCCTTGTAAACAGAGGGTCGTGTGTTCGAATCCCACCGCGGTCTTGCGTCATTTGGCAAGGCGTTAATCCAACTTTGCCACTCTCGACCCAGGTGCTAAATGGGTATCTGGTAGGATGTAAAAGTCATTGTAGCTTGACCTTTACTGTGCGCCTCATAGGCGACTGACTGGAATGCTCCCCAGGGAGTGGAGAATGTGCATACATTGTGAGTGGGAATGACTGATTGAATCCGATGACTGGGGTAATAATATATCTGAAAAGCGCTTAGACACTTCATTCCGATGTATTAAGCAAGCATAAAATGTTCATATTCGTTCATATATATGATTTTTAAATCTACATAGTATTAGTGATCTTAATTTTAAAGCAGCTATAACTTTCTTATTGCTTGTCCGATTTCTTTCAAACTTTCACCATTCTGTTTAATTTATTTTTCTCCTTCACAACAAACCATTTTATGGCCAAGGCTGGATTCCCCTTTAACCTAAAGCAAAAACCGGTGTTGTTTCAATGCCTTTGTGCTGTTTTCCGATATAGATACCAGACTGGTGTTAAATCAAAACCGGCGACGATTTTTGCCGTGTATATGCATCATCGATACCAGGGTATTTACGAGTTAAAAATATATATGAAAATACTCGTAGACCTTTAATAGATGCATCTGCGTTCGTATTCTTTTATATTTGCGTATTTGATGTTCGGCTGCATAAAAATAGTTTGTATGAATTATTGTTGTCGACATAGCAGTTCCGTTTGTCTTTTTCTTCCTGTGAATTTAATTGTGCTGAAACGATTTTTTTTTCGATTGGTCGAATGCAAATATTCCTCCAATTACCAACTCATCAACTATCACTTGGTATACCAGCAGTTCGTCCACATGGACTAATTGATGTTCGTTCACTCGCCACTTTGTCTAATAACCAGTTGGTCCAATAGCATCTTATTCCATGAACCATTTGGCCTAATGGAACTAAATGTTAATTGGTCTAATAATAATAATAATAATAATAATACATAAGATTTATATAGTGCACTTTCCATCTTGATTAGATGCTCAAGGCGCTTTAGAGCAGAACAACAAAACTATTTACATATAATACATGTCTGAACAATAAGTCTATGTCTATCAAAAAACACTTTTGTACAGTTATGTTTTCATGTTGCCCTTGAAGGTGGTCACTGAAGTCTGGGTTTTCAAACTGTGTGGGAGAGAATTCCACAGGCTAGGCCCTGCATGAGCAAAGGCCCGCTCCCCGCATGATTTCTTAGCAACTGGAATTTGTAAGAGATTAGATGATGAGGATCGTAAATTTCTTGAGGGCTGGTAGTGATGCATAAAAGACCTATTGTAAATGGGGGAAGTTCCATTGACTATATGAGAAATCAAAAGAAGGATTTTAAAGACTATGCGTTCCTTCAGGGGCAACCAGTGAAGAGTCAAATATAGGGGTGATGTGGCTGCGCTTGATAGATAGAGTTACAATATGTGCAGCTGCATTTTGCAACCTTTGCAATTTTCCAAGTTGAGAATCTGGTAAGTTGTAAAGGAGGCTTTTACCCAAAGCGAATCGAGAAGAAATGAGTGAATGTACCAGTTTCTCTGTTGCCCCCCCCCCCCCGGATCCGCCTATGCATGCAAATAGGCCTGTTTTTAAGCTAAAGGTGTTTTTATATTGATCTTTATACACATTTACGATATTTTAACACATTCTGCATTTATATTGCTGTATTTCAAAAATTTAGAATATTTTACGGACGCTGCTTTCTTCTTTGTTTTTGTGAGTGTGGTCGATCACGAATTATCCGTTATAATCGGTATGCATTTGTAGCCGTCATATGATTTGTGCAAAAGGCTTTGGAAAATAGACTAGGGCACTGTCCGTTAACAGGGGTGATGATGACTCAGCGCTGGAGCGACTCGGATGCTAGTCTATGTATTAAGACGCATTTATAGCGCATTTTGAGAAATATCAGAGCTGAATGCCTTGGCTAAATAATATGTTTGTTCGAAAACATGAACTGGGCAGAAGTTTATAAATCATCGAACCAATTAAGTGAATAAAATATTTTCTTCCGGGATTGTGGGGACAGTGATCGAAGAACATGGGATTATTTTAATTTGCTCAGTTTGTGGTGTTTTGTTTGTGTTCTCCCGGCCGACAATTGATTTTGTTATGCATTAAGCAATATGTAATGTCTATATGCAAAAACTTAAGACAACAAATTGTATTCATTTACACTCATTTCAATTTAGTTCACAAACAATGCTCATAATTTTATTGAAAGTAAACTATATGACGTTCTTAATGCTGGTTCGTCAGCGCAGCCACACTTGGATTTAATGGATTTCGTGTATATCAAAATCCACGTCCAAATATGAGACAAATAATTAACGAAAAGTTATATTAAGCTGTGTATCTAAATTGATAATTTAATTTAAGTTATTAATAAGAAGCAGTTTATTTTATTTTTGAAGTATTTGTAAGGTTATGGCTACCTTTATATTGTACTATCTGGAGGTTAAAAGCATTTTTATTTATAATTAAAACAAATTTACTTAATTTAAAACCATAATTTGCATTCACATTGCTGTATCTTAAACAATTTAGAGATTAGCGAACACTGCCGCTTCCATTAACTAATGATCGAATTCTCCTTTTGATCGATAATGCACGCTTCACAACATGGTGAATGCGCGCTCTGGGCTCGGTAACACAAATATTATACCCCCATCTCACTAGATGGCGATTCCACTGCGATCGTCAAAAATCGACAAAGCGTGGTATAACGTAGCTAGATCGTGCCTTGATCTTTTCAATCTTCTCCGTCGTACCTTGATCTTTTCTGAAGCGGCAAGGATCGCCACCATCTTCCTGGTCGCCACAAAATTGTGAACATGTTCAAAACTTTCGTAGCAAGATCGCGGAGGTGCTGAAGCGCATCACAATCGAGTCATGAGCGTATTACAAACGACATATTCGTAGCTGTAACGGAGCCCCAACGCATAAAGCGTAGTATAAGCGCATTAAAAGCGGCGCCGATCGCCCGTGGTTTTCAGGTCCGTTCCCAAGACAATTCTGCTACGCTGCTTCCGTTTACAAGGCGACTGCCTTGCGCTCGACACGCTTCACACAGCTTCCACCACGACGCTTCCTTCTTTGGGTGGCATGTGGCACACGTTCTCAGCCCGCTACAGGCATTCGCGTTGCGCGCGCGCGGCTGATGACTGGCAGCGATTGCGCAACAACCGTCCGCGCTGCTATTAAACGCCGATGGTGGCGGATTATCATATTTGCAACAGATTGCGAGGCGATACCACGACGTTTTCAAACATACCTCCCAGAAAAATGACCAGAAAAGGGAAAGCTGCCCAAGCTACCCCTCTTATAGGCCGGCGGTCGAAGAGGAAGATCAAGGGGTTATGGTGGTGGTAGAGGAGGAGGAAGAGGAGGGGGTACAGGAGGAGGGTGAAAATCGTGCTGAGCCACCTGGAAAGAGAAAAAAGACGCTCACATGTCTTGATGACGAAATGGGTTACCTCTGCAGAAATATATAAATTGATTATGTTTTGAAAATAAATTGAATTCTAACCACAGTGACAGTAGACAATATCAAATTTTGTTAATGATTCGATCATTTGGAAAGGCAATCTTTAGGGAGATTCCGGCATTGTGCCCCCCCCCCCTCTTTTTTATGAGTGCTCTCATCAGTGGCGTACCTAGGATTTTCCAGGATTTTCGTCAGGGGGGCAAAAACGTCTTTCAAGCTCGTCAGGGGGGCAGGGATACATGCATGGGTGGTGGCTCGTCAGGGGGGGGGCAGACTGCCCCTCTGCCCCCCGTAGGTACGCTAGTGGCTCTCATATCAGTAGACTACTTGTCAGCAAATTTGAAAGGAATTTACCAAATATTTTTGAGTGACAAACTTTTGTGGAAAAAAAATAAACAGAATATCAAAGATTTTTATGCTCTTTGATGAAATTCTGGATGCATCCCTCATATTAACTCTTAGGCTCATCGACATCTTTTGAATGAAATTTTAAAAATATTGTATATTATGACTTAAGTGACAGCCAGGATCGGACCCTGTATCTTTTTGGCCTCCTCCTTCTCCTGTCCTTGCATTCAACTTTTAACTGATGTTCTTTTAGAATGCCAAGATGTATAAGTCCAACCAAATTCTGGACATCCATGTTGGTCGGAGGTTGGCAATCGACTGAAAAATGTATCATGTGCCGCGATTAGTATGCCGATTGCTTGAAATCGTTTCAAGAGCCCATCATGAACGTAACATAATCGCTCCATTCGTAGCACCACCGTACCGAGGTCCTAATTAGCGTATGAGCCTCGTTGTACGATCGCTTTGATCGCAGAAGCAGCGCATCACATCTGCCTCAAATCGTCGCAAGAAAGTGACATCGTCGTACTTTCAGCGTATTACCATCGCCTTCAGCGCAGGTCGGTCGCATAGGAAGTTGCAGTGCAATCGTCTCGCAGGCTAAAAATAGAATTCGAGGAAGATTCTGCTACGATTTGGGGGATTTACACAGATCGCCATGGTCGCCACGATCGCCTTCCTAGTGAGATGGGGGTATTAGCGATAAATAGAAAATATGAAAGAACACTTCTGACTGGATCCTATTGATTATTTTGAACTAAATGTGCGTGTAACATTGATCTTGATTGGTCAGTCCATTTAGTGATTGATCGTTAATCTTTGTGTTATGGAGTCCTGAAGTTCACCCTTACAAATCAGCAGAAAAGATCGTATTAAAAATATCTGTAACGTACCTATAAAGAGGGGCGGATCCAGCCTTCGCCAAGAGGGGGGGGGGGGAATTTTTTTCAGCCATATTTTCTCCGCTCGAAGATGATTTTTGGTTTCTTTGAAGGGGGTAGTCCTAATAGTCACTTCTTTGCTTTATTCTTATGAATAAACATAAATATATAATATGGTAATCCTTGATTATATAATGCGAGCGCGAAGCGCGAGCTAATTTTTTTTTGGGGGGAATTTTATGCATATTTTTGCTAAAATTTTGATCATTTTGGGCAATGTTTGTAATCCTGAAAAAGGTGTGTATGCAAATGAATATTACTACGAACGTGAAGCAGTGGCGTAGCTACGGGGGGCCTGGGGGGCACGTGCCCCCCTGAAAAAATTGGCAGAAAAAAAAAAAAAAAAAGGAGAAAGTAGAAAAGAAAAAGAAAGACAGAAGAAAAAAGTAGAGGAAAATAAGAGGAGGAAGACGAGTGAATGAAATAATGTGAGGGGAAGACTTGCTCCAAAAAATATCGTTCATGTTACCATATAAATTTTTTGCTTGCGCTTCGCGCCAGAATTGCCTGTTCAATGAGATTCATATCTTGCTCAATAGGCTAATATGGAGCAACAACAACAAAAAAGTTTTGAAGTCAATATACAAAATATTTTAGCTCGGACATCGAGCTTTCATTATTTTTTTTTTCATTTACAAATTTAAGTGCTCTGTAAAATGTCCGTTTTATTTTCTACATATCAGCATTGTAAGCTCACGCTGCGTGGTCATAGTCTACAACTGTAGACCCACATCTGCAGTGTGTGTATCACAGCTGATTCAAGGAGTCTGCATATCAGACTAGATGGCTCGCTTCGCTCGCCCTTTCAGGCTGGGTTTGCTTCGCAAACCAGCTGCAGATCCCACTTCACGAGCCATTCAGAGTCTGCATAGCAGACTAGCGTGGTCACATTGTTCGATTTGCCAAGTTCATATTTTCGATGTTCCATTAAACAAACGTATTCACAATGACCAGATTCTACGTCTAAATCTAAAACATGCACGATAGCCTGCATGTTCTTTATTTAAAATGTACTTAATTATCCAGTTTCAAATCAGAATATCAATATTTGTCTGCTCACGCTTCACGATCGCATTATTAATGATACCCAATTAACTATATCCTATTTATGATTTACAAAATGTGAAGAGAGTGTCCGCTTTTAGGTCTAAAATCTCAATTTTCTTCCTCTCGCGCTTCGCGCACGCATCAATTGTTTATTACATACCTATTCCATTTATTAATACAAAAAGTGCTTAGAATGACAATTTTTAGGTCGGAATGTCAAAAATTTTGCTCGCGCTCCGCGCTCGCATTATTGAGATATATACCGTCTTCGTGGGTGTGTGTGTTTTGAGTTTTTGTCAGACGTGTATCAATCAGATATGATTATTTACGTCTGAGACCGACCTTTAACGTCACCATCCGAAAGACGTGACCGGGGATCGAACCTCGAACCACTGCATCAATTTGTAACTTCCCCACATTTTTTTTCTTTCTTTCCACCTTTTTTCTTTTTTTTTGTTCCGCCGATGGATCCGCCTATGCATACAAATAGGCCTGTTTGGAAGCTAAAGGTGTTTTAATATTGATCTCTAAAAAAAATATACAATATTTTAACACATTCTGCATTTATATTGCTGTTTTTCAACAATTTAGAATATTTTACTGGCGTTGCTGTTTTGGTTTTGGTGAGTGTGGTCGATAACGAATTATCCGTTATAATCGGTATGCATTTGTAGCCGTCATATGATTTGTGCAAAAGGCTTTGGAAAATAGGCTAGGGCACTGTGCGTTAACAGGGGTAATGATGGCTCGGCGCTGGAGCGACTCGGATGCTAGTCTATGTATTAAGACGCATTTATAGCGCATTTTGAGAAATATCAGAGTCTAGTGCCTTGGTTAAAGGGGAAGTTCACCCTGAATAAAACTTTGTTGTAAAAATAGCAATCCAAAGTTTTGGATTTGTGACGTCATAAACGAGCAGCTGCCCCATGTGTTATGTAATAAAAAATACATGAATTTCAAATTTTGTATGGTTCCTGATGACTAAATTTTGTTTTCTATTCATGATCGGGTGTGAAATGATTTGTCTATTGATATATAAATGGTACAGTGAAAACCATTTTCAATTTTCTGAGAAAATGACATTTCATTGATTTTTTACCATTCGCTATGTAGGAATGCTGCTCGCATATGACGTCACAAATCAAATAATTGAAATTCTAATAATTTTTTAATTATTTGATGAATTTTCTCAAACCTTCGGCGATATTTTTTATTATTTGTCAGGGCGATAACTTCCCCTTTAAAGACTATGTTAGCTCGAAAACATGAACTGGGCCGAAGTTTATAAATCATCGAACCAATTAATTAAATAGAATATTTTCTTCCGGGATTGTGGAGAAGGCGATTGAAGCACATGGGATCATTCTCATTTGCTCAGATCGTGGTGTTTTGTTTGTGTTCTCCCGGCCGGCAATCGATTTTTTGGCATTAAGCGCGCGGGGGGGGGGGGGGGGGCACAGACATAATGTTTGGGTGTGCAACGGTGTATGAAGGGAGTAAGTTTGTAATGACTATAAACGGACATTCGTCTTGTTTACGTGCCGTGCAAAAACCTAAGGAAGTCGTCAAATTATACTCATTTATACACATTTCAACTTAGTTCACAATAACGCTCACAAGAATCTTTACATTTAATCTGCTAGCACGCGCACAGCCACGCATGTTTAAGTGGATTTCGTGTATATCAAAATCCACGCCAAATATCACACTAAACATAGTTCAATGAGTGTGGCCGAAAAGAGTATCGTAATATCTAAAGATTTTGGTTATTCATTAGTAGCAGTTTATTTTATTTTAGGAGTATTTATAATGCTATCAATACTTTTAAATTGACCAATCTGGAAACTAAAGATGCTTTAATCCTAAATTGACACAAATTAAACAAATTTTAGGCCACAATTCTGATTCATATTCCTGTAATCCAAACAATTTGGAGTTCAGAGAACACTGGCTGCTTCAATATAAATATGATCGATTTCTCCTTATGATCGATAACGCACGCTTCATGAATGTGCGTTCCGGGCTCCGCAACACAAATGTTAGCGGTAGATAAAAGATATGAAAGAGCACTTCTGATTGGTTCCTATTGATTATTTTGGACTAAATTTGCGTGTAACATTGATCTTGATTGGTCAGTCCATTCAGCGATTGATCGCTAATCTTTGTGTTATGGAGCCCTTCACCCTTACACTGTAAAAACTGTGTTGTTAAAACTAACACCAGTTGGTGTTGGAGGACCACACCCTGAGGTGTTAAAATTACACCCTAAAGATTGAACCTAACACCAAAGAGTGTAAATGTAACAACCAAAGGTGTTGTAATAACACCTATGGGTGTAAAACTAACACCACTAATTTAACACCGGTGTAAAACAACTGGTGTGGTCCTCTATGAACACCGGTTAACACCACAGTTTTTGCTGTGTACAAATGTTTTATTGAACAATCAGCAGAAAAGATCGTATTAAGAATATCTATAATGCTACTTACACTTACAAATATGCTTGTTTGAAAGCTAAAGGTATTTTAAAATTGATCTTTAAACAAATTTACAATATTTTAACACATTCTGCATTTATATTGATGTATTTCAACAATATAGAATACATGTAGTTTACGGATGCTGCTTTCTACTTTGTTTTTGTGAGTGTGGTCGATCACGAATTATCCGTTATAATCGGTATGCATTTGTAGCCGTGATATGATATGTGCAGAAGGCTTTGGAAAATAGACAATGATAGTAAACAAATATATCAGGCTTTGAGAAAGTATAGTGGAATTATTTATCCGAGGTTGGTCTGGCTATTACTATTTTTACCGAGGGACGAAGCCCCGAGGGAAATATAGTAGTTATATTTATTTTGTAGTTATATATATATATTTATATCCTACATAGATTGAATCCTGGGGAGCGTTTCATGAAAGGACTTGTCGGACGTTTTATCCGACAAGTCCCACTTTATCCGACAGTTACCAAAGTAACAGTGCTTCTTAGCCAATCAGAATCAAGGAAAGATGTCAGATCTGACAACTTGTCGGACGGAAATGTTGATGAAACACTCCCCTGTATAGTGATTGGTTCAAGTAGCATCATGTGACCGAATATATTTCAACTATGATGTTGCGTGACGTCAGACCTCGATATATTTTTGGATATACCAATATTCTGACGTCATTATTACCGTGTTTACACTTAATCGGCAATTGGTTCTGAACCAATTGCCGATGCAGAATCGGCATTTGGATTGCGTTTACTCGTTGTTACAGCTCACGGTTCAGAACCGCGAGCCGATCGATGCAAAAACTTGAAATGATACGCATACCTACAATATACGTCATAATAAAGACAACGCTGGATCAGTGCGCTAACAATTACGTCACAATGGTAAAGTAATTGAAATGCGCACAAATTGCCGGTGCAGAATCGGCTTTCTGTTTACACGTAGTGAAAAAGCCGATTCTGCATCGGCTCGCGGTTCAGAACCTACTACTTTGGTGGTGCAAATTGCCGGTTCTGAACCGCGAGCCGATTCAAGTTACTCGCGTTTACACGCTATGAAAAAGCCGATGCTGCATCGGCTCGCGGTTCAGAACCGCGAGCCGATTCAAATGCCGATTAAGTGTAAACACGGTAAATTTCACAAAACTGGATATCTCGGCGCACCGGCTTGCGCGCTCTCTCTCCCGGGCGCGCAAGTCCAGCGCGATGCGTCAGCGCAGACACTAATCTGCGTTCTGCTGAGCGCGGTGGCTCGGAGAAAAGTAGGTAATTCAACGCAAGTAACCGGAATTTGCAAGCTCAGCGCATAGATTTTGGTTATAAATTATTAAAAGTAGGATATAAAACAAATATATCAGGCGTTTCATTCGAAAGCATAGTGGGAATTATTAATCCTCGGTTGGACTGGCAAAACTACTATATTTCCCTCGGGGCTTCGCCCCTCGGGAAAAATAGTAATTGCCAGACCAGCCTCGGATAAATAATTCCACTATACTCTCTCAAAGCCTGATATATTTGTTTAATATATATGATTTGTGCAGAAGGCTTTGGAAAATAGACAATAGTAGTAAACAAATATATCAGGCTTTGAGAAAGTATAGTGGAATTATTTATCCGAGGTTGGTCTGGCAATTACTATTTTAAATATAGTAGTTTTGCCAGTCCAACCGAGGATTAATAATTCCCACTATGCTTTCGAATGAAACACCTGATATATTTTTTTTATATCCTACTTTTTAATTTATAACCAAAATCTATGCGCTGAGCTTGCAAAGTCCGGCTACTTGCCTTGCATTACCGTAGCCACCGCGCTCAGCGGAACGCAGATGAGTGCATGCGCCGACGCATCGCGGGACTTCCCGGGAGAGAGAGCTCGTTGGCCGGTGCGCCCGAGAGTTTAGCTAAATATCAAGTTTTCTGAAATAATGACGTCAGACCTCGATATATAAAAAAAAATACATAGAGGTCTGACGTCACGCATCATCATAGTTGAAATATATTCGGTCACATGATGCTACTTGGACTTGGATTTCGTGTATATCAAAATCCGCGACAAAATATGAGACATGTAATTAATGATCTTTATTTAATCTGAAGTGTGTACCCGAATGTAAATAAATCTAAATCATTAATAAGTAACAATTTATTTTTTTATTTTTGGAGTATTTGTAAGGTTATGACTACTTTTATATTGGTCTATCTGGAAATTAAAAACCTTTTTTTTGTAATTAAAACAAATTTTAGACCATAATTTTCATTCATATTTCTGTATTCATATTTCTGCGCATAGTTTACACTCTGCGCGCTGACGTCACAATGGATGAACAGGTGATTGATTAGCTGCGGGTTTGAGCTGATTTTTCTCATCTTCTGCACTTTAACTGCAGATCCGATGCGTTTTTTCATGAAGCTAAATAATGGAATTATTCCATGGACCATTCAAAAAAAAATTCTACAATTTCAAAATACTTTACTCTGCAGTGCTACCATGAATCACGAATATTACCCCGAGTTTAAATAAATTGTGGAGTGGTTTTGATTTTTTCTTCACATAGATACAAAGCATTCGGCGCATTTTTGGCGTTTTAAAAAGCACATTTGCTCTAATAAAAATGCTGACAGTTTAAAAACAAGCACATTCACCCCCATTTTTTAATGTTTGTACCTCTTAGGTATACCTTCCTCTACAACTCTGCAAATTTTGGTGAAAATGACATGGATTTTGAAAAAAGTGCAGCATTTATTGTACGTTTGTAGTTTGTTACTGAAATTTTACATTTTTTAGATTGGGATTTTGTTATCTTTTACGCCATTTTTAAGAACTGACAGTGCTGTTGAACTGGGGGGGGGGGGGACACTGACAAAATATTTGGGTGAAATATTTGTTTTTTGGGGGGGAAATCTTATGCATATTTTTGCTAAAATTTTGATCATTTTGGGCAATATGTATGCAAATGAATATTACTACGAACGTGAAGCAGTGGCGTAGCTACGGGGGGCCTGGGGGGGCACGTGCCACCCCTGAGATTTTGTGTGCTCCCCCCAGGTGCCCCCCTGAAATAATTGGCAGAGCAAAAAAAAAGAAAAAGGGAGAAAGAAGAAAAGAAAAAGGAAAAGAAGAAAGAAAGAAGGAAAAAAAAGAAGAGGAAAATAAGAGGAGGAAGACGAGTGAATGAAATAATGTGAGGGGAAGACATGCCAAAAAAAATATCGTTCATGTTACCATATAATTTTTTTGCTTGTGCTTCGCGCCAGAATTGCCTGTTCGATGAGATTCATATATTGCTCAATAGGCTAAAATGGAGCAACAACGACAAAAAAAAGTTTTGAAGTCAATATACAAAACATATTTTAGCTCGGACATCGAGCTTTCATTATTTTTTTTCATTTACAAATTTAAGTGCTCTGTAAAATGTCCCTTTATGGTCTACATATCAGCATTTTAAGCTCACGCTGCGTGGTCGCATTGTTCGATTTGCAAAGTTCATATTTTCTATGTTCCATTAAACAAATGTATTCAGAATGCCCAGATTCTAGGTCTAAATCTAAAACAGTGTGTGTATTTGAGTTTTGTCAGACGTGTATCAATCATATATGATTATTTATGTCTGGGACCGACCTTTAACGTCACCATCCGAAAGACGTGACCAGGGGGGCGTTTCATGAAAGGACTTGTCGGACGTTTTATCCGACAAGTCCCATTTTATCCGACAGTTACCATAGGAACAGTGCCTCTCAGCCAATCAAGATCATGGAAAGATGTCAGATCTGACAACTTGTCGGATGAAAATATTGATGAAACGCTCCCCAGGGCTCGAACCTCGAACCTCTGCATCAATTTGTAACTTCCCCACATAGCTTGGATTACAGGCGCACGCCACAACGCCCAGTTGCGCGATAGCCTGCGCGATAGCGAGATAGCCTGCATGTTCTTTATTTAAAATGTACTTAATTATCCAGTTTCAAATCAGAATATCAATAATTGTCTGCTCACGCTTCACGATCGCATTATTAATGATACCCAATTAACTACATCCTATTTATGATTTACAAAATATGAAGAGAGTGTCCGCTTTTAGGTCTAAAATCTCAATTTTCTTCCTCTCGCGCTTAGCGCTTGCATCAATTGCTTATTACATACCTATCCCATTTATTAATACAAAAAGTGCTTAGAATGACAATTTTAGGTCGGAATGTCAAAAAAATTTGCTCGCACTCCGCGCTCGCATTATTGAGATATATACCGTCTTCGTGGGTAACTGTAAGCAGTCCCCTTTTCGAAATGCTAGAACAGTTAATAAAAATTTCTGCTCGCGCTTGGCGTTCGCAGCAACCATCTACATACGAATCTTGTTCAGGATCTCACATAACATTGCCCAGAATATTAAATTTACAGGACGAAATACATGGAAGTAAAAAAAATCGCTCGCGCTTCGCTCTGCATTTTTTTTATAAGGCTTACGAGATTATTTAATGTTCTTGATGTATTATAAGAATAAAACTAAAAAGTGACTGATCGGGGAAAATATGAAGATAATTTCGGGCCCCGTCCCCTATTGGCAAAAGTCGGATCCGCCCTTGTGACACATACACACACACCGGAAAAAATGGTACCCCCCCCCTGAAAAAGCAAGGCCCCCCAGTGCCCCCTAGGAAAAAAACCCTAGCTACGCCACTGACGTGAAGCGCGAACAGAAATAAACTGATGGAATAGGTGCCTGTAAAAGAGTGCTTGCAGTTAGCCATGCATGAAGACGTTACATATATTAAAAATCAAATAATGCGAGCGCGATGCGCGAGCTGAATTTTTTGACATTTTTACCTAAGGAATAGAAATTCTAAGCACTTTTTGTAACTTAAATAGACTATGTATATAACTAACAAATTGCGGAAAATTTCGAGATTTAGACCTACTGAACGAGACAATTTATTCAAGTTTTGTAAATCATGAACAGGATGAGTAAGTGGGGATCTTCCTTACATTAATAAAGTGAGCACAGAGCGCGAGCAGAAAACTTTTATATACCGGTACGTTTTGAACTGATCGAAAAGGTAGCTGTTAAGGACTGCTTGCACTTAGCCATGAAGACGTTACATATTTCAACAATCAAATAATGCGAACGTGAAGCGCGAGCTGAAAATTTTTGACATTTCTACATCAAAAATGTAATATTTTAATCATTTTTTTTGTATTCGGGATAGGTATATAACTAAGCAACTGAAGCGAGCGAGAAGCACGAGCGGAAAAAAACGAGATTTAGACCTAAAACGGGGACATTCTGTTCATGTTTTGTAAATCATGAAATAATGAGTAATAGGGAATCTTTCTACATTAATAGTGCGAGCAGAAAATTTTTGATATTGTGATCTGAAACCCTTTTATATATCCCTTTCTTTTTCCAATCTTTTTATTATTTTTTCTTTCTTTCCACCTTTTTTTTGGGGGGGGGGGGGCGGGCCCCTCGCCCCCTGGATCCGCCCATGCACACAAATAGGCCTGTTTGGAAGCTAAAGGTGTTTTAATATTAATCTTTAAACAAATTTACAATATTTTAACACATTCTGCATTTATATCGCTGTATTTCAACAATTTAGAATAGTTTATGGACGCTGCATTCTCATTTCTTTTTGTGAGTGTGGTCGATCACGAATTATCCGTTATAATCGGTAGCCGTGATATGATTTGTGTAAAAGGCTTTGGAAAATAGACTAGGGCACTGTGCGTTAACAGGGGTGATGATGGCTCAGCGCTGGCGCGCCTCGGATGCTAGTCTATGTATTAATACGCATTTATAGCGCATTTTCAGAGTGCCTTGGCTAATAAAATAATATTTTAGCTCGAAAACATGAACTGGGCCGCAATTTATAAATCATCGAACCAATTAAGTAAATAGAATATTTTCTTCCGGGACTGTGGAGATGGCGATCGAAGCACATCGGATCATTTTCATTTGCTCATTTTGTTGTGTTTGGTTTGTGTTCTCCCGGCCGGCAATTGATTTTTTTTTCTTTGCATGAAGCACGCGGGGGGGGGGGGGGGGGGGGGGGTGGGCACTGACAGAATGTTTGGGTATGAATTGGGTGTGCAAGGGTGCACGAAGGGATAAGTATGTAATGTCCATAAATGGACATTCGTCTTGTTTACAAGCCGTGCAAAAACCTAAGAAAGTCATCAAATTATATTAATTTACACGCATTTCAATTTAGTTCATACCGGAATGCTCGTAGTAATTTTACTGAAACTACAGTCAGTCTGCAAGCCCCTGTGTTAATGAGCAAGATTTATCCAAGTCCTCTCGTGGCTGAATTCATGTCCCTGCAAAATCTCGTGAATTGTGAGACTATATGTTTCTCAAAGAATTTAACCACTTTCTCCTTGAGTAAAATTGATTATATTTGTACCATATGAACGAGTAAACGTTACTCTTTTATACTGATTATTTCTTTTGAATAAAATATTTTGATAAATAAGTGAATTTTAGGCATGAAAAAATGCCTCAAACGGAATTTTCTGTCTTTTTTTTCTCTTGCAAATTGTGCAAAATTTTGTGTTTTAGGCACAAACATTATTCATATCATCAGAAAGCTCAAACTCTTTACTTTCTTACAATGTCTCTATTGATATATGGCACTTTTTAGATGGGTCAGCAGCCAGCTTTTTCCACCAAAATGCAAGACGAGATTTCTGAAATTTCTGAGTAGCATAAAATCCAGAGTTCTGATTGGTTGAATAGCGTTTTCAAAACAACAGGCGCGGGTAATTTGAAGAGATTACCACATGGGGAGTGTGGC
The DNA here is from genome assembly GCF_037042905.1 of Lytechinus pictus. NCBI lineage: Eukaryota > Metazoa > Echinodermata > Echinoidea > Temnopleuroida > Toxopneustidae > Lytechinus > Lytechinus pictus. The sequence continues at coordinate 14,265,718 of NC_087253.1, read as the reverse complement.
CTTGCATAGGCCCAGTGTGGGGAACATTGGAATTTGCGTGGGTGTGTGGTCTCTATAACCAATCAGAGCGCAGTATTCTTTTTTTTTAACTGCTAAATGTACTTGGCCTCTGAAAAGCTGGCTGCTGACTCATCTAAGATACCCCTTCGTATAAAAAATATATCATATTGAAGCTTAGATCTTCAGCTTTATCATAATTTAAAAATTATTTGGGCTCAACCAGAAATTAAGTGTAAAAACAACAAGTTTTGTTGCAATGAAAATAATCATTTTGTTTCATGTTTTAGATCAAAAGTTTCACCTATGTTACAAAATCTTCTTAATAATCCAGACATATGACCTGAAAGAATGATTTTTCTTCTTTATAAAGATACAAAAAACATGAAATTTGGTCAATATTTAGAGCAGCAATGGCCGAATAAAAAGAGGGGTTTTTGTCCGCACCAAGCTCATTAAAGGAATGGTCCGGGCTGAAAATATTTATATCATAATACATAGAGTAGAATTCACTGAGCAAAATGCCGAAAATTTCATCAAAAATCGGATAACAAATAATAAAGTTACTGAAGTTTGAATTTAAGCAATATTTTGTGAAAACAGTCGTCATGAATATTCATTAGGTGGGCTGATGATGTCACATCCCCACTTTCCGTTTTCTTATGTTATTACATAAAATCATGTTTTTTCATTATTTCCTACTTGTGTGAATAATATGTCTCCCTTATAATGAAATAAGTTGCAGCAATATATATTTAATGCACTAAATCAGCTGTCAATCCAATTTTTCTAGTTCTTTGGGGAAAAAATTTGAATAAACATAATTTCATATAATAATATACAAAAGAACAAGTGGGGATGTGACATCATCGGCACACCTAATGAATATTCATGACGACTGTTTTCACAAAAATGGCTAAACTTTAAAATTCAATAACTTTGCAATTTGTTATCCGATTTCGATGAAATTTTCGGCATTTTGCTCAGTGAATTCTATTCTATTTATTAAGCTATAAATACTTCAGCCCGGACCATCCCTTTAACAATGCAAAATCCCTCTAGTCATAAATATCACTTGGATAAAAGAAGCTACTTTTGAGGGCTTACCGACTGAATGAACTAATTAAGTGACGTTCAATATGTTGAGTCCGCCGGTGTCATAGGCGATTTGAACCGGCCAGTCGATCAGGGCCGGAGGTACTAATCGACGACTCTTTTACCCGTCGATTAGTACCGGATTGTGTGATGCGATCGTCATAGTCGATTTGTTCCGACCAGGCGATTTGTTCCGATACGCTGTTCATGCACCATTATCACCCCTACAGCAAGAATGTGATATTCCAGTAGTCCTTTTCAACCAATTGGCTTCTCCAAGTCAAACACACCCACAGAACAGATACAGTTGCCGATTTGATAATCTAAAGTTATTTAGGGAGTCGTATGCATTTTTTAGCACTCTTCCAATAACATGTAATTAAACATCCGGGGACGGCTGCTTTGTGGAGCCATAAGCCCTATTCACATTGCGTGCTCCCTTTGTGCGCCTGTGCTATTCGGGGTGTGAACTTATATCCACCAATATGGCTGGTTTGTCTTGGTCTTCATAACCAAGCAAGAAATAGGATGAGATTGGCGCGCTATAGTGATGGGGGGGGGGGGGGGTAAACACTGCTGCATGCTCTTCGAACCCCAAAGTAATCAAGTAGAAATCAAAATGAATGTATCAATACAAGAAAACTAAGTCCAACAATAAGGCTGCCAAAAACACAGGGAACTCTCAGTGACACCTCATTGAGACACACACTATGCGCATATAAATTATATATTTTTTTTTGGGGGGGGGGGGGTGGGGCACGGGACCCGGGTAGTCAAAAAAGGAGGAAATATATGAAAATAAAAGGGAGAGAAAAAATGTAGGAAGAAGAGATCGCAAAAATGGGGAAAAGTATATGAGAAAAGGAAAGAAGGAAGAGGGAAGGGGGGGAAAAGAGGGGGAGATGAAATAATAATAATAATAAAAGAGCGTATATGGGCGCGCCACCAAACTGACCTTCAGCTCGAGGGAGGGGGTGCTTTGGCGCGGATCCAGGGGGGGGGGGGAGGGCACACCCGGCTCATGCCTCCCCAAGTTTGAGAGCCCAAAAAAAAAAGTCGAAAGTACCGTATATGTGCAAGTGCTAACCCTTTTTTTTATTTTTGCCTGTCAAATTTTTCTGGACAAAAGTGCCCCCCAGGAAATTCCTGGATCCGCACCTGGCTGGCATTATGTAGGCCCTATATATATATATTTTGTTTAGTAGTGAATGAATGACTCAAAATTGGTTGTATAGCTTCTCATTGGCGGCGGAAGCCTAAAAATTAGGGGGGGGGGTCTACCTGGAATTTATGGTTGGACACAGGAAAAAAAAATTGACAAGCAAAAAAAAAAAGGTGAACAAATAAAATTCTAGGGGGGACCATAACGATTTTAAACAATTTTAGGGCGGTCCACCTGAATTTAGGGGGGACGAAGAAACGAAATTGACAAGCAAAAAAAAAAAAAAAAAAACTCAAATTTAGGAGGACATGGACCCTCGCCCCCCCCCCCCCCGCTTCCGTCGCCTATGTAGCTTCTTAATATCCTTTTAATTGCACCAAGCTTTCGATCAAAGCTTGGCACAAAAAAGAAGCTACAAGATTTGTATTGTCATTTCACTGATCGTTGAAGTATGAAACACCAGCGACGTTCTGTCCGCAAGTCATTTCTCACGCTATATATTTTACAAAAAATATAGAAATATGAAGACAGAGGAAAATAATCAGGAGCGGCGGGGCAAATTTTAAAGTGGGAGAGGGACACAGGGGAAAAAGGCAAAAAGCGCACTTAAATATGAAGAACAATTAAAAAAAATAGTATACTATCTACCCCAGTGGCGCAGTGAGGCCAAAGTTTGGGCAAGACATGGCGTACAACGCAAATTTTTTTTTTAAGCTGCGAGCAAAATTTTGACTGTTTAATTAAAAAAATATATAATTTGTGATGTATAGATTTTGACGTAATATGCAGACCTGGGATGTGTTCAAAGGATAGGAATCTCTTCGCTTTAGTACCAGCCTGTTTTAACCAATGCGAGATATCCTCGCATTGGGAAAGAAAATCACGAAACATGTTTTACAATAAAAAAAGGTTAAAAACAAATACCGGTACAACGTCGTTAGGGTAGCCCTACTCCAAAAGGAGACGCGGTGCAGTGCGGTACTGAGCCGCGTCGTATCGTCTCAACTGTCGAAGCAGTGCAGCGCTGCACGTGCGCAAAACAGGTACCGGTACCTAACGTACGAGGCTGAAATACCTCTTATCTAGATGTACCAACATTTTTAGTTTTAGACCGAATTATATAAATAATGGGGATGAAATTACATTAAAAATCACACCAATATATATATTGAAACATTTCACCAAAGTAGATATTTATGGAATATATTTACTACATTTACTACATTCAGACGAATACAGAACCAAACGGCGGCTCTCCTGTCGTTTCGGCAAACATTTCAACCAGTCGTTTTGTACTGGCGGTACTAATCAACTAGCCGTTTTGGACCGCGCGCCGGTACCCGGGCTAAAAGTCCTATGACACCGGCGCAGCCTGTTATGTTTTAAGTGGATTTCGTGCGTATATCAAAATCCACGACAAAAATTTAATATAAAGTACCAGAAGGCCATTCAGTGTGTGTATTTGAGTTTTGTCAGACGTGTATCAATCAGATATGATTATTTACGTCTGGGACCGACCTTTAACGTCACCATCCGAAAGACGTGACCAGGGCTCGAACCTCTGCATCAATTTGTAACTTCCCCACAGCTTGGATTGCAGGCGCACGCCACAACGCCTAGTAAATAAAGGGGAATTTAATATCCAATTTGAATTATTAATAAGTAGCAGTTTATAATATTTTTGGAGTATCTATAAGGCTATTAATACTTTTATATTGGTCTATCTGGAGATTAAAAGCGCTTCAGTTCTAAATCAAAACATATTTATCAAATTTTAGACCATATTGTGATTCATATTCCTGTAATTCAAACAATTTAGAGTTTAGCGAACACTGCTGCTTCCATTACTACTGATCGATTTTTCCTTATGATCGATAACGTACGCTTCACAACATGCTGAATGTGCGTTACGGGCTCCGCAGCACAAATATTAGCGATGAATAGAAAATATGAAAGAACACTTCTGATTGGTTCCTATTGATTATTTTCAACTTAATGTGCGTGTAACATTGATCTTGATTGGTCAGTCCATTTAGCGATTGATCGCTAATCTTTGTGTTACGGAGTTCACCCTTACAAATGTTTTATTGTAAAATCAGCAGAAAAATAATCTAAATGATATTGTTGAATGTTTAAGGAAACTTCATCAAATATTTGAAAGATATCAGATTTGTTATTTTTATTTCATCATATGCCAGCAGCTTCTCATGTACCGTGAGTTTAAACAAAATCAATGAAATGTCACTTTTTGGAGAAAAAAAATTGTACCTTCAGTATATTAACAAATTGTTTCACATCCGCATTTGGTGTATTTATATTGGCAGTTGTGATAGAATCTCATTCAAATAATTGTTGCATTCTTTACTTTTGAAATGTATTTGAGAGAGAAAAAAAATGATTTTATCATTTTATAAAACATCATCAATTTATGACCCCATTAAATTGACATAGGGTGAACGTTCGATTCTGAAACCTGCTCACACCATTCTGAATATATAAAAAATGCACCTCTTACCCTAAAGCTAGGGTTACATCAAAACCGAATTCTCCCGAATAAATTCGCCCCAAATATAGCCTGAATCGGGAGAATTTGGTAGATTCGGAACCTATTCGTCTCTGATTCGGGGAGCTCCCGATTCGGGGGGGGGGGCGAAAAGGTCCCGAATCAGAGCAGAATCGCCAAGAATTGACTGCCCAGAATATGCTGAAAGCCTCCCAGAATCCAACCGAATTCCATCCGAGTACATCTCGAATGTGGCCCGAATGAAACTAGTCGTGGCCACAGTCGGGATTTTTTTGTTTCTTTTTTGTAGGGGGGGGGGGCATTCGGCTCCTTTTTTTTACATTTTAAAATGAGCCGAATCCCTCCACGAATGTTCCTGAATCCCTCGCGAATTTTCTCGCATTCGGGGAGGGAGACTGAATACCCGAATACGTCTATATGGATGGCTTCTCAGCTGATTAATTTCTTGCGTATAGGCCTATTTTCTTATAGTATACACCGGAACCGAATCAGCTGCGAAGCCATCCATCGGATGAAATCGCAGCTGATTCGGTTCTGATGCAGCCCAGGCATGCGCCACCCGGACACCCGACTTTAACATAACATCTCCTCCCTGACACAGAATCCGGTCGCCTGACATTTTTTTTTTGGATTTCCTTCATATAGAAACCCATTTCAAAATTGTCTAGAGTAGTATCAACCACTCGTCCATCGTATACCTTTAATCGGGGATCCTAAATCTAAATATATTTAGAATTACTTATAAGTAGCAGTTTATCCTATCTTGCGAATCAATAATGGTACTTTTACTTTAAATTTGGCCCATTTGGAAACTAAATCTGCTTTAGTTTTAAAATTGCAGCTAATTTTTTATGTTTATCAAATCTAATTGCATTTCTACCCTGTATTTTAACAATTCAGATTGTTTGTAAACACCGCTATGTCTTGAACGTATGATGGATTGTGTCTTCTGCTTATGATCGATAACGCACGTTCCAAAACATGCTGAATTCGCATTCCGTGAACTTACCGGGGAAAAAAAAATCAAATAATATTGGTAAAGGTTTGAGGAAAATTCATCAAAGACCTTTGACTCCCATCGTCCTGAATAACCCACGCATGGCATTACTCAATGATCATTTGAACCAAGTATGATCAAAATCGATGCAGAAATAAAGAAATGAGAACAAATTACACAAAAAAACTTGAAAAAAGGATGGACATGCATGACCTCATATCATTTGACCTTTTGACCCCTAGATGACCTTTGTCCCAATTATCCTCATGAACGCTCATTTGGTATTACATAAGGATCATAATATGTACCAAGTGGGAACGTAATTGATGCATAATTGATGAAAAACAAATGAGACCAAGTTGGGGAAAAAACCGTGACATTTTGACCCCCTAGATGACATTGGACCCCGTCTTCCTCAACCACACACATGTTGCATTATCAAAGGATCATTTTATTCAAGTGTGACCAAAATTGATGCAGAAATGAAGAAATGAGAGCAAGTTGAACAAAATCTTTAAAATAGGATAAACATTACCACATATCGTTTGACCTTTTGACCCCTGGATGAAATTTGACCCATTCATTCTCAAGGATCATTATGTACCAAGTTTGAACATAATTGATGTAAAAATAAAGAAATGACAGCAAGCTGAGCAAAAAATTTACAATTTTTGTTAGAGTCCGACGGACTAACAGACCAACATACTAACGGACCGACAGACAAAAAGTAAAAGTGATTACTAGGTCTCTGCCGAACTTTGTTCAGGTGAAAAACAGCATTTGCTTAAAGAGTGTTCCTTCCCACGAGTGGTAAGTAAATAAATCAATAAACAAACAAACAAAAAGAAGACTTCACCATTACAATTATACGTCACCTTCAGGCAAATATATACATTTTTGTCTCAAATGTTTTTCATATTTTCTGGGTCGTAATTTGATATAAATTGATTTTACTAACAGTTATGCACAAATAAAGGTTGCGATTAAACCATAATTTGGCTCACAATACTCCATATAGTTACAATGAAATAATAAATATAAATAACAGTATACATTGCAAAGTGATATATAAACAATATAGTAATAATAACAACAACAAGAATAATATTGTTAATAATAATAATAGAAATAATAATAGTAGTAATAATAATAATAATAGTAATAATATTACTTATTTATTTATAATAAATCACAATAATAATAATATATTTTATTCACCCAGGGTAGCCACTTTAATTACGAAACTGCTCTACCAGCGGGCCCTGCATTACATACTGTATGTTCTTATTACTTTCCTTCATTCTAAATGCGCATAGCAAAACGGCAGGTCACAATTTAAAAAGTCTTTGGTATGACTCAGCCAGGGATCGAACCCAAGACCCCCCCCCCCCCCCCCCCCCCCGTTCACGAGGCGGGCACTCTACTACTAAGCCACCATGCCCATATCTATGGAGTCCTAATGTATAATCAATATAATCTATTACAAACCAAACTGGTTTATTCTTTTAATCATATGATACTGTTCGAAAATAGATTCAGGGTCCCATTTCATTAAAAAAAGTTAATAAATGATAAGATGCAACATTTATATGGCGCTTAATACATTGTTTCTAAGCGCTGCGTACTACCCTGATCGGGCGCTCAAGCATTCAAGGAATTTCCTCCTACCGGGTACCCATTTATTACACCTGGGTGGAGAGTGGCAAATGTAGATAAAGTTGGTATGCATGAAAGCAACTCTTGCTGAAATGTTAAGTTTCATTGTGAGAGCCAATAAGGAAGCTTAATTTTCACTGCTGCCATGGTAGTCACATTGCAAGAGTTGTTTTCGACCAAGCTTGTCCAATGGTATCTCATATTTTTTATGTATCATTATTATTTTTTTTTTTTTGGGGGGGGAGGCATTACGATGTGAACAATTCTTTGACTATAGCAAGCTGAATAGTTCTCTAAAAAAAGAACATTTTCAGGGGCCGTTGATTGGTTTTGAATGTGAGGGGGGGGGGCTGACCATGCAAAAAAATCACAATGAAATGGACATTTTTATGTTTTTGTACACGATTTTCACCCCCCCCCCACCCAAGTTCCGCAGCTCCTGATATCATGCTTATAATGTGAAGTGTAAATACTGAGATAAAACAACATTATTGTACTATTATCAAATTTTGTTGCCCATGTCGATATATTGAAATACATTATACGCTCTCAAAACACGAGAGTGAAGATGCAACATTTTAAGCTGCGTAGTCTTGTAATATAGGCCCAGTTTTTTCCGTCTATTTTTTTTTTTATTCTGCCCTTTCTGTTGGTCTTCCTTCCCATTTCCCTTCAGCATCTTCCCCTCCTTTATATTTTTTTCCTTTCTGTCTCTTTCCTCCCACTCTCTTGCTTTTTGTCACTCTTTTCCTCATTCATCCTATCTCCTCTCTCTTCTCATTTTCTTTTGTCTTTATTTCCGGTAATCTTGGTTTCCTCTCTCTCTCTATCTCTTTTTCTCTCTCTCTCTTCTTTTCTTTCTGTCCCAATATTCCCTTGTTATATACATGTAATGAGCATGTTATGCCCTAGTTACGTTCTGTTCGAATTACAGTATCACACTAAACAACAGTTTTACTACACACTTCTGTCTATGGAATGCTGTGTTTCATGTTTACTTCTTCAATATTCCCGACAAATATAATTTACCAAATAATTCATTAAAATCATACTACACTCATATATTTTTCATCCCATTTCAAAATATAATAATCGAGGAAATCACAGAATTACAAAGAAAATTAATTTTTCCTTTCTGTAAAAGACTGTATTTATTCAATATATAATAATATTGTACGACTAACTTAGCTTGTATGCAAGCAAATGAGGCTAAATGAAAAACATTCATACCATTGCACATATACCATCCAACATGTACCATTGCATGATTTTAAAGGTAATGTCAAAATACAGTTCAATTCATTGTACTAGGTAAACAATGCAGTTACAATAGGATATGTGTAGGGCCACCTGGCTAAATACACATTGCTGCTATGAAAGGTTTTTGCTTTGAAAATTCTTTCCTCATTACTTAGATTCAAGCTGGAAGAGTCAATTATTCTTTGTATGTATAGTTGTGCTCAAAAGTTAATGAACCCTTCCACAAAATGCACATTTTCATGCTGAGCGTGGAAAGGAGATAACAACACAACAATGTTCCGCAAACCCAGAGAAACAAACTTCATTGAATGTATGTTATCACCTGACTTCACAATTACATATTTGTAATTGTGAATGGTGAATGGGTACCCGGTAGGATTTATTCCTGAACGCTTTAGCGCCGTGCAAGGCCATGGCAGGTTTTAATATGGCGGCTCAGCTACAGCCGGGGTAATAATACGATACAAAGTATCAAAGCGCAGTTGAGTATATGTACATAGTAACTGTGCTATATAAATGGACATATTATTATTTACCTTGATAACTTTAAATATGTTCATTTTCTGGTGGGGTTCACTGACTTGAGTACCACTGTAACTTCTGGGCCATTGCACAACCAAAATAGAGAATATTCTGTATGGAAAAAGAGTGATACTCCAGTCAACTTGGCTGCGCCACACTTAACAGAGCGTCTTTCTTTCAACTCGTGCGATATCTCGTACCATCGCACTCATGCCTACTCACTAAATTTGTATACCATCATCCTCATTCTGTCAGCCTCACAAATAAAAAGCCTCTTCAATAATGAGCGCAAGATAGAATTTAAACACATGATAATGGAATGTCACAGAAATAGAGTCTTCTCCAGTGCTGATTTAAATCAAATCTGGCACCAAATATTCAAACAAAAGCTGTGTGCGCTATGAACGCCTAGCTTAGCAGGGTAATATAGGAGCGCCTTGAGCACCTAACAAGGTGGATATGTGCGCAATATAAATACCCTATATTATTATTATTATTAAACATGATTCAGTCTACAGTACATGTACATCTTATAGGCATACGTGCCAGTATTATATAACTCCCAAGAATCTTCTGTAATCTGATTGGTCCAAATCAGATCACATGATATTCAGCAAATTGCACTATTGCATCCAAAATGCAATATCCTTCACTCTGACGTCATAACAAATGTACTATCCTGCACTCTGACGTCAGAGTGCAGGATAGTGCGAGTTCTGGAATTATCTAGAATTTAGATCCAATATAGCATTTGGGGCAACTCAGTTACAAGGGTGAGGGGGGGTTGTATAAAACAAACAATACACGCATTCTTGTCCATAGGGGACCTAAATAATGAACTCTGTGCTTGACTTGCCAAATGGATATACTGCACTCGGTCCTGCGGACCTCGGTGCGGTATATCTATTGGCTCTTCTCGCACATCGTTCATCATTTGGCCCTGCATATATGCACGCGTTTAAGTGCATTATTTGTATACTGTTAGTTTACAGTTAAAAGGGAATAACTTCTGGGGCCTGTTTCCTCCATAGTGCACATATGTCTATTTTGCAATCACATTTAAAGCTGCTGAAATCATTCAATTTGATAGCATGATAAACAGTGTAGTTTTAATACAAACTTGTACATTTGTTATTTTATGTACATGTATAAAAAAAATTATAAGTCCATATAAAACAAGAGCCAGGCTTTGTAAACATGTCTACTGAAACAGGTTATTGTTTCAAATATTCAAATATTCAAATATTCAAAATAAAAATGTTCAAATATTCAAAATATGACTAATTTTTCATACAAAAATTGGATTAAATTCAGATCAATCCACTGATGCCCTGTCATACAAAATCATGTGCGTAACAGCAACAAACATTGTGCTGTATGTAATGTGCATCATTTTTTTTCTCAATATTACAAACTTCTTTGCCGCTGTGTGAAATAAAGATCTCCCACACAATTTGTGCTACAACTGGACGTTTTGGTGTACGCTTGTAATCCAAGCTACACATAGGGGGAAGTTACAAACTGATGCAGAGGTTCAAGGTTCGAGCCCTGGGCTCCATAACACAAAAAATAGCGATCAAGTCCTAAATGAACTGACCAATCAATATCAATGTTACACGCCCATTAGGTTTAAAATACTGACCAGGGACCAATCAGTGCAGTTCTTTCATATTTGCAATTCATCACAAACCAAGCCCAGGCCACAACTCTCGGATGGTGACGTTAAAGGTCGGTTCCAGACGTGAATAATCACATCTGGGGAGCGTTTCACGAAAGGACTGTCCCATTTTATCCGACAGTAATCACGGTAACAGTGCCTCACAGCCAATCAGAATGAAGGAAAGTTGTCAGATCTGACAAATTGTCCGACAATAATGTTGATGAAACACTCCTCAGATGGATACATGTCAGTAAAACTCAATTACACACGCACACACCCACCCAAACACACATCCACCCACATACACGTGTATCAGTTCATTATTAAACCCGTTCGCACATCACTACACTTTGTCAACAATATTTCTTGAAATCCTGATATGACAACATTTAAGGTAAAAACAAAGACACTATAAGGGAAGACTGGACAGTACATAGAGCGCGTAATGAAATGCTCATGAAGAGCACCCCACAGCGTTGAGTAAGTAAACCTTTGCCAGCCTTCCCGTATCGCCATTTTGGGTTGTGTACAAAACTTCTGAGGAAAATGGTGGAGGGGTAGAGGAATAAACGATTTTCACATTAAAAAAAATTCTTTCAATTTTTTTTCTTCTAAAATTAGAAATGAATATATTTTAGAGGTTTGTGGGAAAGGAAAGGTGGAATTTATTCCCGTACGCCGCTCTTGTGCCCTCTCCCGAATCCCCTCTATCATTTTCCCCATATGTTTTATACACAGCCGCGTGCCTATGCGCGAAGGTTTACTTACACAATGCTAGTAGCTAGTGACTTTGCACCTAAGAACCACACAGGCGTGGTGAAGGTCCCACATAACTTTACAAACGGCTTACAGTACAAAACACCACCAGCTACGTAAAAAATTTCACAAGCTGGCAAACTATTTTATGGAATTACCCTGATAGAGTACGGAAGTGTGTCGTCATCGTTTTTTGTGCATTTCAGTATTTTCATGGCCATAATTCGGAAGAGCACGACAAACCTACATGTAAAAAATGGGTCATGAATCGCTCTTTAATTTGTTGGTCAAAGTATGGCCAAATACCTAATATGCCCCATTAAATTCATTGTAAAATGAGTTCATAACTGCTTGAAACCAGGCCACTATACACTGATTTAAATGGGGCTAAGCTGGTATTCACACTGCCATATCCTAGGCCCCTTTGGAACAATATGACTAAATTTTGGTTGCGGATGCTTTTCATCATGCTGTGCCAATATATGGTAGCATGGTAGCAAAAATGCTGAAATACACAAACAAATAATTTCATTTCATAGTTTCTATTTTATAGTTTTTCGTGTGATGACATCACTTCGATACAACTTTCCAATACTGCTATAATTCCACCCAGGGTACCCAAGCATTTCCGTGTAGTCTTGGGTTGCTCTGAGGATCGCCCGGCTGGTTCCTCGGGTTGACTGCTGATTGCCGATGCTGCTCCAGTCTTAACGTCATGATCTGGACTACAGCTGGAGGACAAAATGAGGAGATACAGGTAACTTTGACTTAGTTTACTGCTTTGTGACCACCCCCACCATCACCATCATTAATGCCACCCCCCCACCAACACCATCGTAATTATCATATCATCAGAACCATGAACACTACTATCATAATCAATATCAACTTAGTCACCATCATCACCAACCCCATCATCATCTTCATCATCACCATCATCACCACCACAACCATCATCATTACCATCATCACCATTATCATCCTCATCATGACCATTATCATCATCACCATCATCCCAACCCCATAACCATCATCGCCATCATTATCATCACCATCATCACCATTATCAATCTCATGACCATTATCATCTTCATCATCTTCACCACCACCATCACCACAATTATCATCATCATCATTTATCACCAACCCCAGTATCATTGTATTCATCATATCATGATCACCACCAACACCACCATCATCATCATCACCACCATCATCTTCATCCTCATCACCATCATCACCACCATCATCATCACCATCATCACCATCATCATCATCGTCGTTGTCGTCATCATCATCATCACCATCACCATTACATCATCATCATCATCTCCATCATCATTATCATCATCTCCATCATCATCATCTCCATCATCATCATCATCACCATCATCATCTCCATCATCATTATCATCATCTCCATCATCATTATCATCATCTCCATCATCATTATCATCACCATCATCATCATCTCCATCATCATCATCATCTCCATCATCATCATCATCATCATCACCATCATCATCATCACCATCATCATCATCATCATCATCTCCATCATCATTATCATCATCATCGCCATGACTACCACCACTTAAATACTAACCTTGGTTCCAATCTGCTATATTATTATATTCGCAAGGATCATCTCTGATATTATAAAGACAAGGCTTGTTGTTCTCATAATCACAGTTTGTTGAGGCATTATCTGGTTTGGGTGGACAGTTTACTACAAATGCATTGGGAACTCTCTCTGTTTCATTCCAACTCTCTCCTGTTGAAATTAAAAGGAAAACTTGTTGATATTTTCAGGAAAAGTTCACAAAGACTTATTTCAAACAAATTAATAAAATGTCAGAAAGAGGTCAGCAAAATTTTGAGCATTTACTAGAAACACTGTATCTTAACCGAAATGATGCATATAATAAAGTTGTGTTGAACGATCAAAACAGAGTAATTCGCTGACATTAATTGAACTCATTTATATACCGTCCCTAAGGTAGATTGCCAATTCATCTAATCATAAATTATGTTGATTAATCAACTTAAAAGAGTCTGTTTGGAGTGTATGCCTTCTTATTTTTCTTTATTTTATGTTCTATTTTTCCTTTCTCTAATTATTTCTTTCATGAAATACATCCATATACTTTCAAGATTATGGCTGAAATTTACAAAATGAACCTCAGTGAAGAATTCAACATTGATATCACAGCATGCTCAAAGTTCATTGACCCTGAATGACCTATGACCTTGATTTTGTGTCCTGACACTCGTGCAAGATGATAAGCCTTTCAAAGTTGCGCCATTTCAAAAAGTTAACCTTGGTTATGATTTCAATGCTACTGATGCTGCCATCAGAAAAATGACACCTATGCCTGGCTTCTGTTAGGCAGGCTAGACAAAAACATATACAATTGAGGACAAAAGTTTACATACACCCATGGAATTCTGTGAAATTTGTTCGCTTGCCAAAAATCGTAAAATTTACTATATCTTCAGAAAAAAAAAAACTACCATGATGAACAGGGTATCAAATGAAAGAGCGTATTAAGCTCTTTCACATGATTGGGATTGAAGTATATTTCAGGTGGAATTTTCTTTGTAGAAAAAAATAAAATATTCATGCCAAATGTATTCTATTGTACGCTATATTTTCAAACATTTCATAGAAATATATAGATGTCAAATATGATTTATATTACATTTTCTATCATGATATGTCACCACTGAACAAACAGTGTAATTTGTGAGAAGTAACTAGCACAAATATGAAATGTTTTTGTCAAGTCTTTATTTTTAATTTGTCTAAAATATGAAGAATTTTGGGGGAAAATGACACCTAAGCTCCTGGTGACAAAGCAATGTGATGAAGGGGCATGACATACTCATTTGTTTGATCTCAAATCTGTCATGATAGCACAAATATTATAAGATACAGTAAATTTTATGATTATTGGCAAGTGTCAACTTTTCTTTAAATTTCCTGGATGTATGTAAAATCCTGGCCTCATTTGTATATACATATGTGGAAATATTAAAACGTACCTTCAGGCGGATACCATCCAGAATAATGACTTGAAAAAGCACCATAGTGAAGTTTATAATTGCCTATCCTGATAGCTGAGTAGTTGAAGATTGGTTCAATGTTATGAAGAATCTCAATCCGAGGAGACTTTGCATTACTTAAACAGATAAAGAAAAAGCCAAGTAAAAGGAATTATTAGTTTCTCATTATAATCTTTTGAAGAAATACATTGACATGAAGTTCTATCTACCATAGGACAGAACTCGCTTCGTCACAAGGGCTGTATCACATGGAACAGTGTATCACCTAAAATTGAATAATTGGCCTTGGGGATTTGTTATTCCCTTTTTATTTATTTTTTTTTCATTTGTGATGTACATGTCAAATAAAAATGTGCCCTGCGTGAAAGTGGTCTTGCCTTGAAAATATTAAAAATTGTAGACAATGTGGGCCCTGTTTTATAATAAAAGCACAATTTCTATACCAAGTACACTATTAGCCAATCAAATTGAAGAATTTCAGTAGCTTTCAACTGTAAATGCAAAGTTGTTATTATAACAAGTTTTATGAAACGGGCCCCCTTATGATAGTGGAAATTTGAGACTTACGTTGACAATGCATCCCATTGGTCGTATCCATCTAAATTCACAAGTTCCTTCGGGTCACCTCCGGCGGCGCCATAGAGCGTTGGCAGCCAATCACAGACGTGCATCATCTGGTCACTGAAGCGTCTTGGTCTCTCGATGAGGGGGCTGTTCACGAAGGCAGTGCCCCTGACCCCGCCCTCCCATAGCGTATGCTTGCACCCTCTCAGGGGCCAGTTACTGGCGTGGTTGCCGTCGTAGCCATTGGTGGGGCCTCCGTTGTCAGTCGTAAAGACGATGATGGAGTTATCGTAGAGACCGGTATCCCGTAGCGTCTTGGAGATGTTCCCGACTGAGTCATCTAAGCCCGCAACCATCGCTGATCAGAAAATAAAGTATACAATGGGAGGTAAGAAAATTACACCAGGGCAATTTCATAAAATATGTACGTCCGACCCCCTATATGTGGGACCTTCATGAAATGTTTCGTTTCTGATTTTTTGTTCTTTCGACTGTAATGTTCTCTAATTGACAATGACTTGGTCAGTTTATGAAGTGAAGTAAGACTTGAGAAAAATGGGGGCCGGACGTACAAAAAGGTTAATCACTTTATGGAATTGCCCACCAGTCAGACTTTCTGCATATTTACACCATTTCCTAGACTAGGTTGTGAAAGAACTAGGAGTGTTCCAAGCAGACAATTATTGACTTTTATTAACAATGTGTTCTGCGCCTATCAGATGTGATAATTTCAATAGCTTATCACAGATGTCAATGAAAAAATTTGCTTCATGAAGTGCTCCAGAGACCATACCAGGGCCCCCGTCTTACAAAGAATTACGATTGATCCAATCAATCTCAAATATATGGAAATCCATCCATACCATAATTTTTTCTACCGGAAATTCGCACAATCTCCTTTAATAGTAAACAAAGAGAATCTCACTAAATCTTCAAGAAAACGATGAATGTATGAATATACATGTACAGCATATCTAATAAAAAATAAATTTTGAACAAACATGCATTTTATATGTTGATGTAGCTGGCCTTCCATAGTTGTGGTTGATCGGATCAATCGCAAGTCTTTGTAAGACAGGGCCCAGGGCTCCATGTTATAGGAGGGGAGGAGAGGAAGGGGGAAGAAAGGGGGAGGAGGAGGAGGGGGAGGGGAGGAGGAGGGGGGAGGGGAGGAGGAGGAGAGGAGGGGGGATGAGAGGAGGGGAGGGGATGAGAGGAGGGGAGGGGACGAGGAGAGGAAGGGGGAAGATAGGGGGAGGAGGAGGAGGGGGGAGGGGAGTAGGAAGAGAGGAGGGGGAGGGGATGAGAGAAGGAGTAGAGGAGGGGAGGAGGGGGAGGGGAGGAAGGGGAAGAAAGGGAGAGGGGGAAAGAAGGAGGAGAGGAAGGGGAAGAAAGGGAGAGAAGGAGGGAGGGGAAGGGGACATGGAGAGGAGGGGGGAGTGTAGGGGAGGGGATAGGGAAGTAAAGGGAGAGGGGTAGGAAGGGTAATCGAAAGACAGAAGAAAGAGAGTGGCAAGGGTGAGGGAGGGAAAGGGGATAGGGGTGGAGGAGGGGGTCTACAAGAGCAAAATCTTACCTGCATACTTCCTTCTCCCTTCTGTTTTGATATGAGGGAACCTCTGATAATACTTGTCCGGAGCCTCTAGCAGATGAGCTTCATATACACCTGCATGCACTGCTTGGTGTGCAAGATACAAGAACAGCGGCTAAACAAAAAAAATAGAGAAAGAGAAATTCGTAATAGTATTGTGTAACTCTTTGTCATTTCAAAGATGGTACATAACAAACCATAAAACAATAGGGATTAACTTAACAAATCTTGGGGGTGTTTTATGAAGAATGAAGTGTTTATTATCCAAATCAGTGGCATACAGATGGGGGTTCTTGGCCAGTGCACATTTCTGCCAAAAATATCGTGACCAAGAAAAAAAAAGAGATATTTATTATCATCTGATTATGATATTGAAAACTATCACAATATTGGAATTTTTGTAATGGCAATGTCGAAATTTTTGTTCACTCGCTTCACCAGCTCGCAACTTTTTATCGATATTACCCGATACGCCACATCTGGACCCTCAATTGTTTTTGCTCAATACACCATTGATGTATACTACTCATACTCACTAGTGCATTCATCAATCTACAACCAATTTTCCTAATTACTCATTAGCAGAGAGTGACGTTAAAACCTAGGAAATAACAAATGCAGTCCTTGCAGCCCTCGTCATGTCATGCCATTTTGACCTATCACTGATTCAAATCTATATAACCTAATATGTTATGTCAGGGCTCGACATTAGAAGTGGCCCGGGGCAACCAAAAATGAGAGTCAGGCCACGAAAATTCTTTAAAAGCCCACACTTTGTTGCCTGACCAGGCTACCAAAGTTTTGATAAATTGTAATGTTTCATATTGTTTTAGGGCTACCAAAATTGCTTTGCGGGCCACCAAGAAAAAAAGTTAGTGTGGAGCCTCGGTTACGTATACATATTAATATAAAAAACAATAATAATAATTGGATTTTATGCACATTTTCCAGATGATTAATAAAGCATTGTTAACAGCATATTACAAGTTAAGGTTCATATTTATCCAGGTATGTTTTAAGATGCCTTTTGAAGAGTTCAAGAGAGATGTTACAGCTACATGTATACTGAAATATGACATATACCAATGTAATTGTCTTTACTTCATTAAACATTGTTTTACCAAACAAATTAATTGATAGTCTTACCTGAGAGGCATTATGGTCCATGATAATCTGCTGAGCTTCTCTGGAGAAGATTTCTGTAGAATACTGACCAAAGGCGCTCCAGTAGACCTCCCCATTCTTGTGAAGATCGTAACCGGCATTACCAGCCTAAAGGAGAAAATAAGATATCTTCTCTGAGTTTCACAGATGATGTAACTGATGCGCGACATGGGTCTAGATCAAGGCGTAAATCCACGCTTTGCAACTCTCCACCCAGGGGCTAAATGGGTACCCAGTAGTGTGTGAAAGTCATCACTGCTTGTCCAGTACCGAGTGAGGCTCAATGGCGACTGGCTGGAATATTCCCCAGGGAGTGGAGGATGTGCAGAGGTAATGACTCGTTGAATACAATGCCCAGGGTGATAATATATCTGTAAAGTGCTTAGATACGTACAATGTATGTCTAAAGGCCATTATGAGATCCAGTACTTTCTATAGTCCACCAATGTACTTTTAGACTGGGAGCTGGGGGTGTTCGTAATTTAGAAACGACTTTACACATGACAGGTGAAACCAGGGGCTCGTTGCACAAAGAGTTGCAATCAATCGAAACTCTAAAAATCATGCGCAATAACAGCGCGCATTTGGGACTTGCGACTGATTGTTTTACTTGCGTTTAAACGCAACTCTTTCTGCAACGGACCCCAGCTTGTACTACATGTAAATGAATGATAAACAGATTATAGCACCCAAGTAGGTATCACCAGTCGTTTGTAAATTCAATCGTAACTTACAAACAGCTTTATGAAACACCCCACTGGTGTTCGTGTTAGGTAAACTGCAACTTCATCTACCAATTGACGCTGGAATGTTCTGAGCACAAAAGAGGTTGATAGGGTAAGATAAAAATTAACGCACAATATCTTGCCCTCACAAAGCTTTCATTTTTTTATTCTTTTTTTATTGGGGGGGGGGTTTAGGGGTTTGGGGTGGGGCACTACCCTCCCCCCCCCTTCTTCTTGCAGCACATATTTTCTCACCTTATTATCCTCATGTGTAAAGTAGTCCCCTCTCCCGTTGTAGTAGCCAAAGAATGAATCAAACCCTCTCTTCGTTGGAATGTACTCCTCCGCATAATATCCCAAATGCCACTGAAAAGAATAGCAAAATAAATGAATAACAAGTGGTACGCCTCTTGCAGTCTCACCTGCATTACGTGGTTTGATATAGCAGCAGTGCTGACTTTGAAAACAGCTATTGAATAATTATTCACAAAAGAAAACATTCATATGATAATAAAATACTATGTCCATTGACCCAAAATTACCTTTGACCATGATCATGTGATCTAAGATGTGTGCAAAACAATCACTTATACTTGATTACCCTTATGTCTGTGATTTCATGAACTAGATCCATAAACTTTCTTAGTTATGATGCCAATTCAACAAATACCCCTAACATGCCCAAAGTTCATTGACCCTAAATGACCTTTGACCTTGGTCATGTGACCTGAAACTCAGGAAGGATGTTCAGTAATACTTGATTACCCTTATGTGTAAGTTTCATGAACTAGGTCTATATACTTTCTACGTTATGATGACATTTAAAAAACTTAAACTTAGGTTAAGATTTCGATATTGATTCCCCAACATGGTCTAAGTTCATTGACCCTTAATAACCTTTGACCTTGGTCATGTGACCTGAAACAAAATCAGGATGTTCAGTAATACTTGATTACCCTTATGTCCAAGTTTCATGATCTAGGTCCATATACTTTTTTAAGTTATGATGTCATTTCAAAAACTTAACCTTAGGTTAAGATTTGATGTTGACGCCGCCACCGTCAGATAAGTGGCGCCTATATAGTCTCACTATGCTATGCAGGCGAAAAAAAATTAACATTCAAAATCAGTAGCACAGCCCTAAAAGTAATGCCTGAGGATGCCTAAATTCAAATCTCTCTTAATTTTTGTAATCTATTCATCTTTATGAAATTTTACTCTGAAGATGTAAATAACACATACTGTGCATACTATTCTGGGGCCCGTTTCATGATAACTCTATGGTAACTACCATGATGGTAACAGGGCTCAGCAGCCAATCACAAAGGTTTCAAATGGTAGTCACAAAGTTTACCATAGTTGTAATAAAGCCTTTATGTAACAAGTCATCCCAAAACCAACAATAAATCACGGGGAATATTCTTTGTAAATAGCCATAAAGAGTAATCCTTCTTCACACTTTCAAGATCGCAGGTTGTAAAGTTGAATATAAAACAAGATACCAGAATTTCTTCGACGCCATTTTGTTTTTACTGCTTGAAAGTGTAGCCAGGATAGCAAAGTGTGCTCATCTCAATCAATTACTTGTGTGGGTTAGCTTAGGATGTGTTTGTTCAGACTCAATAAAAAATCCCATAATTCATTTCGGGCAGCTTATTGTGAGTTTTGGAGTGGCTGGTCACATGTGATCAGAAAAATTTATTTGAGTTATGCTACTATTTGACTTAGATATAAGGTTGACTTATGCACTCTACTATGTATATTATCACAAAGAATGACAGAAAAAACCCACCTTCCCAACTGCATGAGTGCTGTATCCCAATGATTTCAGATGTTGGGCAATAGTCTTCTCATCCAGACCCAGTCCCCATGGCTCATCAGCTGCTATTGTATCATGTTGCATGCCTGTATGATGTATGAAAAGCAAGACTATAACAAATTATAGCTCCCTACAATGCTATCATGTTGCATGCCTGTCTGAAGGAATTCTAGCTTGGTAGAATTTTCATCACCAATCTGTGCATTTGTGGATAATATAAGGAGAGGGGGCAAGATATATTGAAAGGGGCAAAACAAACTACGATGAAAAAAATGAAATCAGTATATGATTTAGTGTCAGTGCATTAGTGTTAGACTTTAGAGACCTTTCATTTATTTATTTTACTCTGTCATTTTATTCTACCCACTTTTTTTTCTCTTCTCCTTTTTCTACTAAAACAAACTTACGATGTAAAAATTGAAATCATTATACGATGATTTAGTGTCAGAGCATTAGTGTTAGACTTTAGAGACCTTTCATTTATTTATTTTACTCTGTCATTTTATTCTACCCATTTCTTTTTTTCTCTCTCCTTTTTCTACTTATGTTTATTCATTACATTAAAAAAAAAATAGGGAAGGGGGAGGGGGAGGGAGAAGGGGAGGAGGGTGAAGTGGAGGGGGGTGTTGTAGGGTAGTCACTTCCAGGCCATCCCTGTTTGTGAAATATATTGATGAAACTTGCCAAACCTGATTTTCCGTACAATAAAGTGATATTTAATGCACTATCCAGGTAACACAAAAGTTGCTCTGTTGAAAATTGTTAGACTGAAATGGTTTATAGATTTGTGATCTAGGGGGGGATGTGTTCAAAGCCATCTGAGGATTAGGATAAGGTATCAAGCTCTGTTTTATGTTCGGTTTTATGTGTAAATTTTCGGCAAGAGCAACTTCCCCGGGAGCAAATGTTGTGGAACAGTACCATAAACCTGAAAATAACTGCAGCAGAGTAACTAACAGTTACAAACAAGCAGAACAAAATGGATTCACCCTTAAAACGACATGTTGTAGGCGGAATAATTCAACCAGGCAAATTGAGATATTTGATGTCCAGGAGAATTTCCCTTTTCAGGTATCACAAACCTACATGTATAAGCCCTATTCAAAATAAACCCTATTGCAACCCTTACCCTATCCCTACAAAAATAATGCCAGGAGCATTTGTAACAGGAGTAATTGTCGCAGGAGTAATTGTTGCAGGAGTAATTGTCGCAGGAGTAATTGTCACATGAGTAATTGTAGCAGTAGTAATTGTCGCAGGAGTAGTTGACGCGGGAGTAATTGTCGCAAGAGTAATTGTAGCAGGAGTAATTGACGCAGGAGTAATTGTCACATGAGTAATTGTAGCAGGAGTAATTGTCGCAGGAGTAGTTGTCGCGGGAGTAATTGTCGCAAGAGTAATTGTAGCAGGAGTAATTGTCGCAGGAGTAATTGTCACATGAGTAATTGTAGCAGGAGTAATTGTCGCAGGAGTAGTTGTCGCGGGAGTAATTGTCGCAGGAGCAATTGGCACATGAGTAATTGTCATAGGATTGTTGCAGGAGTAATTGTCATGGGAGTAATTGTCATAGGAGTAATTGTTGCAGGAGTAATTGTCGCAGGAGGAGTAATTGTCATGGGAGTAATTATCACAGGAGTAATTGTCACGGGAGGAATTGTCACAGGAGTAATTGTCACAGGAGTAATTGTCGCAGGAGTAATTGTCACGGGAGGAATTGTCACAGGAGTAATTGTCGCAGGAGTAATTGTCACGGGAGTAATTGTCACAGGAGTAATTGTCGTGTCATGTAACCCAACAGGAAGATGGTGTAGTTTAATGTCTAAATCCTGCTGAATTACAAAATTTTAAAGTGATACAGAAAACCTAGACTCCACACCTGTATGAATAGGGTGCCTGCCCGTCATGATGGCGCTTCTTGTCGGAGTGCAGATGGGTGACACATAGTAGTTTGTCAACGTCACACCCTCTTGTGCCAACCCGTCGATGTTCGGAGTGAGTATCTGGCTTGATCCATGCAGACTGACATCGTCCCAACCCTGGTAGTATTGAATTGTAAAAAAATATATATATTCATGGAAGGCTTGGTTATGGGAATGATAAATGGATTATTGTGAATTCTCACCAAATTTCCCTCATATCCATAACAGTGATACCAATATGAAATACATGTAGAAGCTTCAGAAGGTTTCCATGGTGAAGAATAAAGAGTGCTGCGGTTTTGCAGTACACCACTCTGCCATTGTCTCCACTTTGATAAAAAGACCAGAGAGTAATATCTGTTGTCTGTAAGGTAAAAATAAGGCTAATGACGAATATTTAGCACGTGTGAAACCAAACAAAAAAATCACAAACGCTAATCCCAATCACAAATTTGAATTCTCCTTCGGAGGCGAATTCCAGTTAAGTTATACTCAAATTACGGTACAAATTTTACGTCTGAAAGGGTTGACCTCCAAAACATCTTTTGAGGGGTGGAGCTTACGTGACCTTTCAAGCACTTCCATAGATAATATATTGTCATGCACTCATCGTAGTTTCTTTTTTGCGATGCAGTGCTTTGATTGGGTTTGATTGACAAGTCACCAAGGACACAATACCGCCTTCGCTCAGGAATATGAATTCAAATCACAGTTTTCGAGTGAACGTGTGAATGCTACAACGATTCTAAAGACGAATTTGCTATCACCATTACAATGATGATTTTCGTATTCAAGGCCCTTGGTGTCTTACAGCTTCAACCCTATGAAGTATCCAACCTAACTGTAATATTTTCGCAAAACAGATCAAATATGCAGAATAATGTATCTTTAAAAGCTAAAACTTACTTCACCCCTGGTTTTCCCATATGTGCAAAGGAACAAAAGAATATGCTTAAAATTACAACCAACCTTTACAAGGTTTACAAATCCACATAGAAAGCATTTACTGAATTACACAATTATTTCATGAATGACAAACCAAAACTATATTACTTAAAGGAGAATGAAACCCTTGAAACCAACTGGATCCATATCAAAGAGAAAAATCAAAGAAACATATTGTTGAAAGTTTGAGGAAGATTGAATGAATAATAAGAAAGTTATGAGCATTTGAATATTGAGATCACTAATGCCATGAAGATCCTCCCATTGGCAATGCGACCAAGATCTGTGATGTCACACACGTACAACTTCCTCATTACTTTAGTACTTATTTCACTTATATTCTCACTTTTATAGAGTCTATCACAAGGTGAGGTGTTCTTTTTATGAGAGGACAAGTACAGAGGTTTCACAACATTATATCATTGATGAATCGTTTGTCATATGATTAGAATGAGCAAAAAGAGATGTTTTGGGGTATATTTTCAGTGTCCAAAAGGGGAGAGTTGTTCATCTGTGACATCATAGATCTTGGTCGCATTGCCAATGGGAGGATCTCCATAGCATTAGTGATCTCGTCATTCAAATGCTCATAACTCTTCTATTGCTAGTCCTATTTTACTCAAACTTTTGTTGATCTTATTCTTTGATTTTTCTGCTTTCACAAAAGCTAACTTGCTCCAAGAGTTTCATTCTCCTTTAACTAGTGATAAACACAGGGCAATACACTGTTAAATGGATTTGACCAAATCCAAGAACTTTACACTTGCACACAGAGGAAAATTCAGATAGCAATAATTCCTGATATTGTGTGTCTGAACTGTAGACTAAAGTACCAGTAGAGACAGTGATTTTCAAAACATGGTCTTTTCCGTTTCTGAAAATCTGTAATTCCGTTTTAACTTGATCTACAAATGGAAATTCTGTTTTGTCATTGAAAATGTACACAACAAAAACCTGAATTCCGTTTTGCAAAGGTGAATTCCATATTTTTTTTACATGAAAAGTATAAGACCCAAAACAGAATTTCTGTTTTATTTACGGGTAAAACGGAAAATCACTGTCCCTATACCAGTATATTCTATAAATCTGTCACAACCAGTAGATATTACAGAAAATGGATATATAATCCACTCTTGATTTGCTAATAACCTTCAAGACACCTCATCTTTGGCTCTAGTGGGTAGTGAATTACAATTTGCAGTGAAAATAAATTGAGAAGTCAACTCAATACCTGTGCAATAACAGATTGTGGTAATGACCCAATCAAGACGATAGCCTCTTTGAAATGGCTGTTTGAAGGTTAAATTTTTATGAATTCAAAACTCAGCGAAACTAATCAGAATGGCATATAATTTAAAGTCCCAACACACTCTTTCGGCAAAACCGGGGATATGGTTACCGACATCACCTATCCTTTTTGAACAAGCCAAGATAACATGGCTTTAAAAGAGTAATTTCTCCAGCATACGGCAGCAAGAATTTCTTCTGGGCCCGTCCTACAAAGAGTTGCGATTGACCCAATCAACCACAACTATGGAAAACCAGCAACGTCAACATTTAAATTACATACATTTGTTCAAAATATTTTCAAGAAATGAAGTATTTTACTGTTTTCTTGACATTTCAGTATGCTTCTATTTGTTTTCAAAGGACATTGGGCAAATTTCCTAAAGAAAAAATTATGACATTGATGGATTTCCATATACATAATAACTCGAGATTATTTGGATTAATCCTAACTCTTTGTAAGACGGGGCCCAGAGGGTTTTTATTATTCAAGGCCACTAATGCCACAGTCTTGGATGCCCAACTGATTGGCCTAAATGCCCTTTTCATTGACCTATGAGATTTCTTTCTTTTTTTCTAAATTATTCCTGATAGTGCTGTATTATAGAAATGTGCTCTACACTGTAAAGACAGAAATATTGCTTTTCCACCATTGGGCAATTCCATAGAATGATCAACCTTTTTGTGCGTCCGACCCCCATTTTTCGCAAGTCTTCGTTCCCTTCATAAACTGACCAAGTCCTAGTCCTTTGAGAGCATTACAGCCTGTCAAAAGAACCAGAAATCAGAGACAGAAAATTTCATGAAGGTCCCAAATGAAGGGGATTGTATGTACATATTAAATGACATTACCCCATTATAAATTTGAGGCCTGTATTAAACCATATCCCCTTGTTCAATAATAATCTGGTTACTAATGATGCGTTTTAATACATAGGTGCGATAGCTCAGTCGGTAGAGCAGGAGTTTCGGATTCCGGTGACCGGGTTCGGTTCCCACTTTGTGCGCTAATGCCCTTTGGTAAGGCATTAATCCGCATTACCAAGTCCCTCGGAGAGGACCTTAAGCCATCGGTCCTCTGGTTACTTGCTTACAAGCATTCATGCTTTCATAGCAATCAGGTAAAAAATCAATACAAATTATCAGCCCAGTCATCGTTGGATTCAATCAGACATTCTCCACTCCCTGGGGAGTATTCCAATGTAACCCTTACCAAATCATCAGCTACGATGAAGATAATGTGCGGTGGTCCTTGATGTTCTCTTGATTTACTATTCCTTGCCTCTACCAGAATCAACATGAAACACACACTGAGCTGGAATAATTTCCTCAATTCCATGGTCCACCTATCTGTTAATAATCCAGGAACTGTTCATTTGGACAAAGTAAATATATAAATTATACAAATTATTAGACAGCTGAAAAATTTTCTTTTTGGAGGAGAATTTAAAGGGATGCTCCAGGCTGAAAATATTCATAGCTAAATAAAGAGAATAAATTTCACAGAGCAAAATGCTGAAAACTTCATCAAAATTGGAAAACAAAGTTTAACTTTATTATCTGATTTCAATAATTGTATTTTTTAAGGGTCAAGTCTACCCCAGAAAATTTTTGATTTGAATAAATAGAGAAAAATCAAACTAGCATAACACTAAAAGTTTCATCAAAATCGGATGTAAAATAAAAAAGTTATGAAATTTAAAAGTTTCGTTTATTTTTCACAAAGCATTGATATGCACAACTCGGTAGCATGCAAATGAGACAGTCGATGATGTCCCTCACTATTTTTTATTGTTTGAATAATATAATATTTCACTTGACTGAACCATATAGTATTGAACAATGCTTATTCCACATTTTCAGGGGGGAATAAATTGTTGTTTCACTTGACAATCAGGAGAAAATTAGAATATTTCATATTTCATACAATAAAATGCAAGACTGTTTTATGAAATTAAGCAAAACTTTAAAATGTCATAACTTTCTTATTTTACATCCGATTTTGATGAAAATTTCAGTGTTATGTTTGTTGGATTTTTCTCTTTTTATTCAAATCAATTTTTTGTTGGGGTGGACTTGTCCTTTAAAGATTTGCATTATTCCAGTGAAACAGTTCTAGGCATATCTTCATTAGCCTGGAGGTTCCTGGAGAGTAAAAATCAGTCTACTGTACGTAGGCTTACTCTCCATGGAGCCTGGGTCGGGATAGCATTGGTCTCTATATACCATAGGTTTTCCCACGGTGAAACTAGAATAAATCACACATTTTACTTAACGTTTTGAGCCCAAACTAACGTACATGGGCCAAAACAATATTTACCCCCCGAATTTTATAAGTTTGCATATATTTATTCAATAAATAGTAGTAAATTCGAAAAATAATTAAGAGCACGAGCGTTTACTTAGCCAGTCTGTTTTGGTCGCCACATTGGTGTCTTTGTTATCGATACCTAGATCTACAGTAGAGGCGCACGGCCAATATGGGAGACTCTCTCCAATAGGGGAGACAATCTCCCACATTGGAGACTTGCTTTGCAAAAGGACAAAAGAAACAACACCAACAAAAGCATGATTTTTTCCACCCAAAATTTTGTCTCACCGAGGTCAGAAGCCCATTTGTTTTGTGTGTGATTGACAACAAAAATCCTTATCAAAACAAAAGTAGACGGTGAATTTTTAAAGTAGACGGTGAAAAGGGGTAATTTTTCATGAGGAATCTCCTTATCACATTTTTAATTGCCGCCAAGGTAATCCTTTTGCAGCAAATGTAAACAAAGGAAATTGGTCTCCAAAACTGGAGACTGTCTCTGAAATTGGATACCCAAATTCTTTACAAAAGTCTCTGATAATACTATTGGAGATAATCTCCCACATTGGAGACAGTCTCCAATATTGGCCGTGCGCCTCTACTGATCTAGATACCACACGCTTGTAATTTGTATACATGTATGATGTAGCTGCCAACTTAGATTTTAAAAATACTTGCATCGGCCGATAAATATCATAAAGATCGCTTTATGATATTTATCAACCAATGCAAGTATTTTACGATTCATGATTTTTATCGGCCGATGCAAGTATTGAAGTAATGAAGTATTTTTAAAATCTAACTAAGGCCAAGAGAATGAAAGTTTTAGATTTGCGTCCACCGCCTGCATGCTCCAAAACCTCCCGCATGAAAATGTCATTATTTCAAAAAAAATTCATTATTTCAAAAAAAATCATTTATTTACTCTCTATCACGAAATTACAAGTTCCAAATCATCGCAGGGCAGTAAATACGCACTTACTACGTGCATACGGTATACCACTGCTGCAGCGCACCTTCGTCCATAGACTGTACTGTGTAAAACGGATAGACCGTCTCGGCTCAGCAAATCAGAGATCGCTGATTGGCCGATCGCGCAGATCACATCATGACAACGTGGTCGCCAAAATAATTCATTCGGACTGCGTGCGAAAGTATCGATAGCGATAACGATAACCGGTCACATTGTCTACGCGAGAGATGGTCTTGGTTCGTGATCGGATCGCTCCAGTATCGATAAAAAATTATCGAGACTCGGCAATTTCATGCATATTCACGCGACGCTCCGAAACCCGGAAATCAATTGACTTTGTACACGTTGCGATAGACTCTACAAACTCCAACGAACACGATGCCATATCGACGCTAATTCGTAAGATTTTGACTGAAAAGCAAGAAGTAATCGAAATTCACTTACCTGTGCGGTATCGGTGAGAAAATAGATCCTCCGAGAATACCTTTCATAATTCATATAAAATATAGGAAAGTGAAATTCTAGGTCGATTTTGGTACGAGGTGATAGAGAATTGCACACTTGTTTTGGTGGAATACTGTGTGGGGCTATGCAATGCGCATGCTTACTATATTTTCATTCATAAATTGGCTCTCGGCAGTGGCTGGATGACGTCATGTAATAAGCAAAAATGTACACGCCTGGCCTGCTAAATAATGAATAATGAAAAAAAGCCTCATGTCATTTGAAAAATTTTCGGACGCAAATCTAATACCTTACTTCTCATGGCCTAAGTTACTGATTCTAAGTTGGCAGCTTGTACACGCGTGCATCAGTCGATAAATCATAAAGATCGCTTGATATTTATCGCAAGTATTTTACGATTCATTATATCTATCGGCCGAGAGGGCAGCTTGACGGCGGCGTCTTGAGAGTAAAAATCATTTACTAACGTAGGCTTACTCTAAACGAAGCCAGGGAGTCCTCGCTATTCATCTGAGCTGCGTGTACCGCAAAAAACCCTGAAACTTTCGCCCCCGAGATTTAATTCTACTTTCCTTCTAAAATAAAAGATCTAGCTCTAAATCATGTACATGGGAATTGGGATAAAACTTCATTTCCGACATTTCTGCGCTCACGTCCGTAACGTTGGGGAAGTACAATAAGAAACAAGATGGCGGCGTAAACATCGGGCAAGTCTCTTCCGTCTTTTCACAATATTTTTTCATTTTTTTGATGAATTCTTGTTTTAAAAATAACTACGAGAGCGTAGAATGTCGGAAATGAAGTTTTATCCCATGTACATGATTTAGACTTAGAGCTAGCTAGATCTTTTATTTTAGAAGGAAAGTATGATGGGGGGACCTAAAGCTACGCACTTTGTTTTCAAACAATAAAAACTATCCCAATTTTAATATTTCAACAAATATCTTTCACTAATCTGTGGCAAACATTCTAAAGATCATTAACCAAGAAGAAAATATCGCAAAACTCACTAATACGAAAATCTCACCATGTTTTCCGAACACCTCTTGATTTCGCCACCCGATGTAGAAGGGGTCCTAAAGCTACGCACTCGATTTATCATGCAAAAAAATAGTATTTCCTGTGCCTCAATTTCTAAAATATATTCATATTATTATAGGAAAAAATGAAATTTAAGCGAATATAACTCCAAAATTCCAAACAGTTGTTGGTTTCTCTGCATTTAGAGATTTACTGCAGCCTCTGTAGAAAAAATTGAATAGGAATCGTTCGTCACTCTGCAGTCACAGTTCCACGTACACAGAGTGCGCATTTGCCATAAAAACTGTATGCGCGATGAGTGGTGCGTAGCTTTAGGACCCGCGCAGCTTTAGGACCCCCTGCCATACTAGTACAAAGTAGGTAGTACTAGTAGAAACTAGAATTAAATCTCGGGGGCGAAAGTTTCAGGGTTTTTTGCGGTACACGCAGATGAATAGGGAGGACTCCCTGGCATGTTTAGACTTAGACTTAGAGTAAGCCTACGTTGGTAAATGATTTTTACTCTCAAGAAGCCGCCTGGCTAACGGCGGCTGGGTAGTGCTTAGTCTTGAGGACGCAATGATGATGACTTTTAAAATAATGATATAGGCCCTATACTTCTTCATCATTGATGAAGAAGTATATATCATTATTTTAAAAGTCATCATCATTGCGTCCTCAAGACTAGGTAGTGCTAGTGCTAGACCAAAAGCTTCAGTCTCTGTATTTTGGTTGTTCCGCTGAACTACGTTGGCTCCACTCACCATACATAGACTGAAGGGGATGGGGCCCCGTACCTACAGCCAACGTATAGTGAACTAGCGTTTTATAGATCGCGATTTAAAACTGTTTTTTAAGCAAAATTGAAAGTTTCATGGTTTCCATTATCAGGGAAATATAAATTACTTAAAGGTAAATTGTGACATTGGTTTATTTCAAAACTTTCTTTTAGATTTCACTCTTCGCTTTTCAAAATACTCATAAACAAGTTCTGAGTCCATAAAATGTATTGCATTGGCCAAAAGAACTGTTTTTATTCTCAAAAAAATATATAAAGAAGAGAAATTTTGCCAAGTGAGCTTTCTTTTGATGCAGATTTTGAAATTGACATAAAAAATGAAGAGCGCCACCTTGAGACCAAATGACATCAATACCTGCTCATGAATATTCATATCCATCGCCTCTGCGCTTGTCTCACGTGCCGATCTGTATACCGGCTATACAGTACAGTATCGGATTGAAC